>NW_028263391.1:9614781-9782281 GCF_051168715.1 Poecilia mexicana | reverse complement strand
ATTTTTCCTCTCCAAAACTGCCTGTCAAAGGCCTTCTGCTGGCTGAAGCTGTTATTTGAACCCAATATGACGCTGAAAAAGGAAATCCTGAAATGTGCTGAAATGTTTTGGGGTCAAAAGAGACACCGCTCCTAGTTACAGCTCAACCCTTGATGCTTTTTTTTTTTTTTTTTTTTTTTTAATTGACGTTATTTTGTTCTTCTGTTGAAGCTCGGTGTTGTTTTTGGCATTGTTACCAGTTTGGTTTAACGAGGCAATAAAAATGTTTAGTGTTTTCTTACAAAGAAAGTGCAAAGAAATCCTCTCTACAAATTTTACATTTCTCCAACGGCTGGAAATGATAAAGATTTTTTTAATTTGACTGTATTTGAGGTTTTTTAGATCCACTAGAATAATTTATGTATAATTGAGCCTTTCAGACAGTAATAAATGAACAGGTTAGGGTTTTATTCCCCCCCCCACACACACACACACATTTAAAAAAATAATAATAAAAAATCTCCTCTAAACCAACCATGTCAGGAAAAAGTTTTGAAATTATTTGTTATATTCTCATTTTATGGGGTTTTAACAGGGGTGTGTGCACACCTTACTGGTTATGACAGCTCAGCGTGTAATGAAGTGCTACAGTTTGTAATTTTATCTCAGCGCTCTTAGCCTCACTGCTTACTCTTCACCCTACACTTCGATGCAACTGTGAGGAGTTCCTGTACAGGAACCGCCATCACTTCCAACTTTTACTGCGTCATCATAAAAAAAAAAAGAAAAATCACAACAGAAAATGCTGCTGGTTAGGTTTGCGCTCACCAGTAAGATTTATAGTGTGAAAGATAAAAATGACTCTTCCAGTTAGGAGTTACACAGAAGTCTTTGAATCTGTCTGTCGACATCATGCTGTAGATTTGTTAAAGCTGGTAGCTCCAGTTGAAAAGGTCTCCATGCCAACAAACTTGATTTAAAAGCAACAATCCCCCCCTTTCTCCTGAAATTCTTCTTACATCCTCACTGCAACATCAGGACTGATATTTGGCTTGTTTACTGACAGATTTAATTCTGTTCTGGAATCTTTTGATTTTTATCTCCATAACCTGCTTTTCACTTTGATTACACGTTTTATTCATTTGGGAAACCGGGATCCTGATTATTGCCGTCGCTTTAAGATGCTCTTTGCATTTTTAAATGACAATGTTAGCAAAGCACAAAACCTTCGCGAGGCCAATCAGCCGTAATTATGCCGAACGGAGTCGGGCGTTGTCCTGAGTGCATTTTCCAGAGGTGTAGAGGGCGCTTTGGTTTTAATCTGCTTTTCAGAGAGTCAGATCATTTATAGCTCTTTGAATATGCCTTCCCCCCCACTTGAGTTGGGGAGTTTACATTCATATGCAACAGGTTACATTAGGAGCAGCTGCAGACCGTAATGAGTGACAGTAATTGTCCAGGTCAACGTAGTTTCGTCAATCACTGTAGCAGGCAGCTGTTATTTATGGAGCTTTGCCGAAGGGCTCGGTCTTGCTTTTGTCTTTCTCCCTTGAATTATTCCACAAAACTTTATGTTGAAGATTGTGAGGAAGTTTTAAGTCGTCCATTTTGCTTGAAGCTGCTTCGGTTTTGAATAACAGTAAAGCAAAGTCTTATAATAACCCATCCTCACCTGTCACCAGCTGTGCTGACGGCCATAAACGCTTCCAGTAAGACGTTGTTTGTGTGACGCAGAGCAGAAATGCTCACAGCTCTAACGTTTTTGCAAAAGATGGATTACGAACAAGCAAACTGTGAATCAGCTGCTGGCGGTGACTGTGTTTCCGTTTACATCACAAAGACAAAACTTGGTGTGGGGAGGATATCAGACTTAACCTCATAAGGACTGGTTAGCTCATACTGTGAATACAGTATTGTTTACAAGGGGACAAATACTGCTGCACAGCAGTTTATAAAGTTTCACATCAGTTTATTATTAGGACAAAACACGAAGGTTAGTCAGTGAAGATCACCGAGTCTTTTCTTTTCCTCCCGATGGATAAAACTAAAAACTATTTTCCAAGTCTGAAACGCGTGTTTCTTTTTGAAACATGCCCTGTGATGAGCCGGTGACTCGGCCAGGGGGGTGTACTCCAACTCTCACCGGATGACCGCGAGAGACGGGCAGCGGCCCCCGTTTGAATGGGATTTAGATCAGCTACTCCTAGACTCCAAGCAGCCATTTTTATCTCCCTCTCATAGTAAACAAACGAGCCGCAAAACTCACATGATGCATTTGAGAAATGGAGCTTTCCCAGGTTTACAGAGACACACTTTGTGCTCGGTTTGGTGGCTAGACCGCAGGACCTTCTCATTTCTTAGGTTTTAGAACAAGGGAGACGGTTAAAATACAAAAAAGAATACATTTTGCTGAATCACGAGTTCAACATTTAAGGAAAATTACAGGAAAACAGGCAGTCAATGACAAATAAACAAAGCAAATAACTGTTTTCTATATTATTTAAGTGACTAAGAGATAATATGGAGAAAAAATATGATTTATAAAGCATAATATCAGCCTTTTTTAAATAAGAATGAACTGAATGTCATCATTTTTACTGCAGACATTAGGCACGCTAGATGTTTTAAAATCCTGAACAAAGTGTGAGCTTGATTATAACATGCCAATGCACCTGATGTGAAACTTCAGCTGCCCTGTTTTTTTTTTTTTGTTTTTTTTTTGAAAGAGGAGCTGTAACGCTGTTAAAGCGGGTGGATTGTGTCACAGTAACTCAAGAGATCCCAGCAGAACATTCATTTTCTCAGTGAATTTACCATTGTGGCCGTTTTGGCTGCAGCGCAGAGCTCTGAGGGCGCAGCATCGCAGACGAATTCAGCAACAAGTTTGCAGCATTGGCAGGTAAGCAGAGAGTACATTGCCCAATGAATCTTGAAAATGATATTACATTGTTGGCTGGGAGTGCGCTATTTAACAGTCATTAACTCTTAAGCTGTAATTTTTACAGCTTTTCTGCATCACTGTGTTGTACATTGAGAACATCAGGAGAGAAAAACTGATGCAACTCCAGGAGCCAAATCCACAACACAACACAACAAAATCCACTTTTATTTGTTTACAACTGTGATTTTTTTTTTTTTTTTTTTGTCCATTTTGACTTTCAAGCGCGCATACAAGTCATAAATCAGCATATTGATCAAATTCTTTAGCACTGGCTAGGCTACTAAAATAATTTTTACTGTTTTTTCCAGTGAAGTCATTCTTAAGTTGAATGTGACGGTGGAAAATATGAACCTTTCTTTCTGAAATGCTAAAGGGACCCCAGATCATGATGCTTCCACCACAATATTTAAATGTCAACAAGCTGCTCCTTTGTTGAGACACGTAAATTCTGCTTTTGTAAAATGACCAGCTGTCATCGTGTGTAAAGATCAGGGGCCCCGTGTTAAGTAGGCATTTCTTAGGAAACGTACCAAGGTCTAATTATGTTTTTTATTGTATTCAGCGCTCGAGAAAGAGCTGGATTTATTCCATTTAAGCAACAAACACAATCTTGTTTTAATCAATGACCAAATTCTATAAATGAAAATGGAAATTTTAACTCTAACTCCTAGTAGCTGGACTTTCCATTTTGTATTCATCCAGCAGTCGGGTTCACCTCTGAGGTGATTGAGGGGTTTCCTGCATGTTCAAGTCGCCTAACCCTAATAGTGTTACAAAGGAATTTGGATTTTTACTTTATTACAGGACTTTTAATTTTTTTAAATTTCTTCTTGCTTGTCCGTGTCAAATTTACTGCTGTGTTTTGGGATTTTGTTATGCAGCAGGGTCTAGTTCATCTTCATCTCTAAATACTTTCACAGTTTCCCTTCAGCTCCGTCTGACTCGCCGCAGAGTGAATCCTCCTGCTGAAGCAAACCGTTCTGCAACCATAACACTTCCGCCTCCGTGCTCTGGTTATTTTCCTGAAAAGCTGTGTTACATTCAGTGCCAAACTTTCATTATGGTTTTTTATTCAAGCAATTCATTTCTAAATCCATCTGTTAAAAACAAAATTAATCCAGATGTTATGGTCTTTCTCTTTGGCAGACTTCAGTTTGACCTTTATGTTTTTCTTAAGCAAGCAACAGTTTCCTTCTTGTTTTCTTTCTAGTTGTATAGGTAGGCCTATACAGTTGTTGTTGTTGTTTTTTTTTTTGTGGCCTCAGACACACAAACACGACTGGTAAAATTAACACAGACTGTAGAAAGCATTGAGAAAATTTTAGCTTTTTTTTTTGGTTCAGAACATTAAGGTAAAAATCTATTGATCCAACAGAAAAATCTTAAGATTATGTCTCTGTGTTGTTCATATTTCTAGTAGAAGAGATCCTTCAATATCAGTGAAATATTAATTAAAATACAAATGTAACAGGGTTACTATTACAACATGATAATAAAATATACTTTTTTTTTATCACAAAAAGAAAAAGTAAATGGTCCTGGCATGAAACAGTAGACCAAACATACAATATTCAGACCTAAAAAAACTCAGACGTTTTAATAAACTCATCACTGGAGAGAAATACCAAATTGAATTTAAAATGAAAGATGATAGGACAAGTTTAAACTTTTAAAAACAAGTGTGGGGCATTTAATTTACCATGCAAGTTCAATGTGGACTGTAAGCTGCATAATGTTGTAGCCATCAACAATGGCCTGGTGTAATTATGGCTGGGAGAACCAGAACGATACCAGAGTTTATTTAAACCGGTTGGTTTCCTGCCACTATTAAATATAGTCTGGAAACTTCAATAGGGTTGAAGTCGAGCCCAAGTAATAAACTTAATGTTAAACTGTTTTATTAATATTTAATTCAGTTTCGATGTAGGTTTTGGATCTTTATGCACGCAATGAAGTAGTTTCCCCCATTACTGTTGGGTGAAATGGAAATTGGGTGGGATGTTTAAGATCACTGCGATGGAGTGGCGACCCGTCCGGACCGCAGCCCGCCTCTCACCAGTCGACCGCCACAGATAAACACCAGCGCCGCTTGGGACCCCACTAGTGATAAGCATGCAAGATGATGGATGGGTGTTTAAGATCAGCCCGAGAACCAGAAAGGCTGGAACGTATCCTAACCTAAAATCTACATCAACACCGCCGTCACAATCCACAGTTAACCCACCGTAACATTAACCGTGGCTGAAAAGGAAATGCTTGCTCTAAAATGAGGCAAAACATATGGATGAATCAAATGCCTACTAAAGAGACACTTTATGGCTAGGAGACAAAAACTGGGATTTCTCCACAATGACAAGTCCAGACAATGGCCTGCGCTAAGTTGGAGGCATTATGCTGTGGCTGTGGGGAAGTTTTGCTATGCAAGACTAGTTCTGATGCAACCAGTGACTCCAACAACTAGCCGGTCAGTGAATGGCAATTTTTAGAAGTCACATTTTCAGCCCGACTCCACATGCTCAAAACCCTAGTCAATCAGGATCTAAGAAATGAGTTGGTACCACGAACCGTTACTGTTGGAAAACGTTTAGAACCGAATCGAACTGCG
The DNA here is from genome assembly GCF_051168715.1 of Poecilia mexicana. Taxonomy (NCBI): domain Eukaryota; kingdom Metazoa; phylum Chordata; class Actinopteri; order Cyprinodontiformes; family Poeciliidae; genus Poecilia; species Poecilia mexicana. Next base: position 9,776,756 of record NW_028263391.1, on the reverse strand, counting down.
CCGAGTTGGTTCTCTTGGAAAAGGGCCATAAGTAAAACCACCAAATCCACCCCTACAAATTATTAACTAATGCCGCCAATCAACAGTTACCTGTTTAAAACCAGGAAACAAGATAATTATCACATATCCACATCAGACAGTGCTTTTGGACCAGATAAAGGAGGTTAGCATTAAGCTTCTGTATATTTGACCCTGTTTGTGCATAAAATTCTGACCAGCACTGCAGGAATCTGAACCAAATATTAAATATCTTCTTCACATTCGATATGCTAAACATGGAGATTTAAACACAGAACAGCATTATCCATTTCTGCATCAGAACAGCAAAAAAAAAAAACAACAACAAAAACAAAGACAGCATGAGAGATAATCAGTCTTAAGTCCTCATCTAAACTACACCCCAGTCTGTCCAATGCCTGCCGGCTCTGGGGATTGTGCAGGAGTTTTAATCCACTTAAAAGCAGAGGACCTCTGCTGCTGTTTCCAAGGGGCTTGACCCATGCTGAACGTGCGCGCATGCACAAAAACAATGTATGTGCACAAATCCAGCCTGGCCTCATACACTCAACGCTTTCCAATGCACTCAGTATGAAGCTGAATGCACGAGTGTGTGAGAATGTGTTGTAATTAATAAATTAGGTGCAAATCAGAGGGGACGCTCGGGAGGAAGAAATATAGTTCTCTAAAGCGGCTAAGTTGGTTCAGATGGAGGTCCACGTGTCCAAATAGGCCAAACTGGTAAGTTGAGTGAACTAACCTTAACTGGATTTATTGAAGAGAGGTCAATAGGCATTTTCCATCCGTTATAGATGAGCAGTTTTAAAGCATCGCCACAATTGTAAAGGGAAATTGCCTTAATTGTTTGCCACAATGCTTCATTTCAAGGAGATACCAACAAAAAAACAAAACAACAACAAAAAAAAGACAACGCAATATTGTGAAGAGATATTATAAATCAGCCATGGACAAAAAAAAATAGTTTTTAATTTATAAATAAACTAAAATATTTTCCCCTCAAGTTTAAATGTGTTACTCTGCTCTGCGGACATATTGTCATACTTTTGCCTCTTCTTGCTCCGCCGTTTGTCGTTATCTAATTTGAAATGTACTAATTCCTTATTCTTGCGGAGGGAGGGCGAACCACTGACTTGAACAGCTGCTTCATGACCCAAAAAACTGTCAGTCTTTCCCTGGAATAAATTGTGGAATATACCATGTTTGGGTACAGGGGGGGAGCCGAGGACGTGCGCGGTCGGGGAAACGCGGTTTGACCGGTAGCGCTCCCGTTTTGGTGATATGCTAAATTTTAAGGACGACATAAAGAAGAATCAGGGTACGGTGGCCCGTTTAAGGTGGGGAAATGAGAAGAAGGAAACACGGGCTCGGAGCTGTCCGCCCCTGTGCTTCAGCGCCGTGTTTCTTGAAGACCCATAGTAGAATCAATTCAGCGAGAGGGGAGCTTGAAACCGTCCACTCATGCTTTCCTCCGAGTCTGAGAGAAACACAGTTGAAGGGGAGGCACAGAGCAGTCCGCCGCTCTACAAGCTCACAACAGGCCGGCTCCCTTCAACGACGGAAAACAGCAGCTGAATCTGCTCAGAAATGTTAATAACACTGACAAAAACACACTGTGAAGATACTTGGTCGCTCGCGTTGCCGTGTAGGGTTTTTGTTTTGTGACATTAGATGAGATTTGAGAGGGTCAAGTCACTGTAGAGCAAACTTTTCAGCTTCTTAGTTACAGAATATTTCTCCCAAGTCGTCCTGGGGCTCCTCAGTTCACTTCACTGATTTTTTAAAGTAGCATTTCAGACCTGGGGACTGAGATAACCAAAGAAAATGGTCGATTTTCTCATGCGTTTTTCTCTCATTGTCCTTTCAAAACAACATGTCACCACAGTTTACGTTTATGATTTATAATTATTAGAAATGTTCAAAAAACTCATCATTTCATGCACTCTTGCAAGGTTTCTGGGCTCTATGAAAGAGAAACAAGCCCCCAGCATCACGGATCCTCCAATGTACTTAACAATAGCCATGAGTTGCATTGTCACGCATGTCCTTATATCATGTAGGGCCTTCTCTTCTGCTCTTCTTTTTATCTCTTCCCAAGGGTTTTCAACTGGACTTAGGTCTGGGACTCATACAGCCTTGTAAGAAAGCCAATTTTGGATTTGGTGGACCATGTTTGCGTTGCCATGGCAGTATAATTTGGATCTTTACCCTGGCAGAAGACTGAGTGACAGCCTAATTAAGAATGTCATGCACTCTACCATGGTTCCCATGCTAACAATGGGCATGAAGTGCTTTGCCATGCAGTCTTCCCAGATCATTTAGATCCTTGGGTCCTGTTACATCCTCTTCTCTTTAGCTCATTCCACAAGTTTTCAATATGATTTTGCATTTGGGATCAATATGGACTCAGAAGAATACCAACGTTGATCATCGTTATCTTTGTTGAAGCGTTATTCTTCTGGAAGAGCCAATGACAACTTGTTTCAGTTTTTCGGCTGAAACTTCCAGATTTTTATTTAAGGTTTCTTGGTATTTTATAGCGGTTCACAATTTAATGGACTCTGGTTTCTGGACCATTTGGAAAAGGAAAAGCTCCACATCATCGCAGATCTTCATTGGGTGCATTGTCACTATCTCTGGTCCTCGAGGGCCGCTGTTCTGTAACTTTTAGATGTTCTCTTTCTTCAACACACCTGAATCAAATAAGCTGCTCATTCCTGGGGCTACATTTTTATAACATTATACAAAACACTATAGGACACTGTAGATACAAGTTAACGACAACATAAGAAACCAGCAAACTATCATCAGTTTATGCAAATACAACATGTAAACAGATTTAAAGAGATGTGTTTTTTATGCAGTTTTTAAGAATGTGACGCCATGATGAGAATGTAATTGATTGGACTGTAGTTTGAGAACCCTGATCTAGAGCCATGGGTCAGTGTTGTGGCACTTTCTTCTCTCTGGTTTACCACAGACGTTTCCTGTAGGAGGTTTGAGGCATGAGACTACCACAGATCTGGGTTCATTTTATGTTTTGTGAACCATTTTGTGAGAATCCAGCTATGAATCATTATCCTGATGAAAGTCCCAGTGACAACCCATTTTTTCAGTTTTCTGACAAATCTCTCGAGTTTTTTATTTTTGAATTATTTTACGTTGGGGTGCCCCCTACAACACTCCCAGGGCCTTTAGAGGAGAAACAGGCCCACAGCAATACAGATCCTCCACCATACTTAACCCTGAGCAGGAGTGTGGTATTGTGTTCATAACCAGACCGTAGTTCATAACCATAACCAGAAAGCTCAATACCGATCCCGTCTGTCGCGTTCCTGTTTGGACGGAACAGTAAAAGAAGGCATTTTCTCTCACTCCTCCCAAACAACCATTAGGCATGTACATAACTCCTAATGTCTGTTATGGAAAGTCGGCGACCACAAGATGGCATTTTCTCCAACAGTCCTCTAATTTTGAGCGTGATAAATGTGGGTCCTCATCAAGCCACGGCCTATTCCACGATGCATTTGAAACAAAACGTCACAGACTACTAAACAAAAAAATGATGGATACGCCAAACAATTTAAAAAGGAAAGTACACATAAAAGGAAATGCTAAAGCCAGTGATGCATTTGGCACTAATGATTTTGTAAACAAACTGTTATTTGCCAAAGGGTTACTTTTTTTCCCCTCGACGAATAATTGGTACGCAAAGTTTGAATACTTCCTAACATGTTCGGTGCCACTGCAGCACTAATTTAATCGAGGGATGAGTCCTGTAGTTTTCCTTTAGAAATACTTAAACAAATCCCAAATTTCCCATCAAGAAGTGACGTGTTCCTTCTACGAAAATGTCTCTCTAAGTGTCCTCTTCCGTTCTGCAAACTGCATGGGTACAATTAAACTTTCAGCCAACGAATCCTTAATATTTTTATGTGACATCGCAGCATATTGGTAAGAACCATAAAACGAACATCAACCGGCGCCTCGTCAGCCTTATGCATTGATCCCTTCCATGAGAACGCTCAGCTTCTCGCTAGTATCGCTCGCATGCAATCAGCTTTTGCAGTCTCATATCTCTTTACCCATCAGCTCCACCGCATCAGCAAGAGGTGCCTTGCTTAAGGGCATGTGTTTACAGTGGGGAGGGTGAAGATGCATGCAGTGTAAGATGACACTATCAGGGAAAAAAAGAAAAAAAAGTGGTGTAGTTGTCAAAGTTCCTCTAGTGCAGCAACTCAGCCCCGAGGTTAGAAAAACTCTTAAGCTTTATTTTCATTCACACCTGCTGGGTGCTTGCCGAAGATTAGCTACCGAATTGCACGTGGATGCGGAAATGTTTGTTGAGTCCAAACTTATGCACAAAAACACAAACAACTGGGTTGCTCTGAGAGCAGAAATCTGCAGCATTTTGATCTGTTTGCCAGCGTCACGCAGCGGCGGCGGCTGCTGCTGCAAGGGTTTTTGGCCCTGAGCAGACGCAAACCGAGGAGGTTTATTTTGCATTTGCGGTGGTTTATTAACGAGAGTTCTTATGAATTTTCTCCACATTTTCTATCCCATTTGCAGCACACTCACCTACTTGCATGTGCCGTGCCTGTAATCCGTATTTCAACGTGCTTGTGTATGCGCCTCAGAGAGAGAGAGAGAAAGAGAGAGGTGTGTGTCCACGCCACCAGCAGCCCCACTCACCAATGTCACCTTCATGAGTGGCTCCATTGCGAGAGCATCCTTCAGAATGAAACAGATTAGCTTTGCAGGCAGGGATGTTGATGAGGTCATCACTTCCCAAGGTCACACTTACACACGTGTACCTAAGGGCCCACTGGCATTAACAGTCCCCATCTCGTCCCCCCCTTTACACACACACACACACACACACACACACACACACACACACACACACACACACACACACACACACGCACACACACGCACACACACACACACACACACACACACACACACCTCTTCAGGTCCTGGAGAGCCTCAGTTCAACCCAGATCTAAATAAGACCAAACATACCACATCCAGCAGAATAAAGCTCATTGGAACGCTTACCAATACTACCAGTGTCATTGCATTACATGTCAAGATTGAATTTAAAGTCTCTTTTCAGTTTTTCCACATACTAAGAGCTAAGATCCGATGACCTGAACCAGATTGTGAGTTTAGTTTCATCTGTTTTAATGGTCAAGCATCACACCAAATAAAAAAAAAGGGCCTTTTCACATTTTGTCTCAGTGCAGCTACAGACACTGATTGTGTTTTATTGAGATTTTATGCGTTAGACCAACGCAAGCAAAAACTAATCCGAAAGTGTTTTGTGAATTTCAGTCTAAAATGGTGCTTTCAAGGGCTAATGTGAGCTTAATGCGATTGCAGCTGCATGACTTCAGGGTAGCTCTCTGCTGGCTTTTCACATCCAGAGACGGAGATTTTTCTGCATTCTGTTTTGCAAAATAGTTCAAACCGAGTTAGATTCCACTAGGAGCGTCGGTGAGAGGATAAGGACTTTGACTGGGCCATTTAGACATCAGAATCTCCCTCGACCTAAACCATGCCATTGCATCTGTGGTTGTGTGATTTGGGTTGTTGCTTTGCTGGAAGATGAGCGTCTACACAGACCAATTCTGTGCAAATGCTCACAATTAATTAGAAAATATGTATTTTTAATAATTTTACCCAAGACAGGAGGATTAGATCCAGGAATGCATTTTTTTTTTACATCTAGAGAACATCTCAAGTAAACCTTTAAGGCCTGTGGTACATACCTGTTACTAAGGACATGTCAAGCATAATTAAATATGAATCAGCGTGTGATATGGATAGGTCTGCCAATTAAAGGGATTGCGTCCTTTAATGGTTTTAGGTCTAACATACAGATTTGAGGTTTAGATGGAGATGGTAGTTTTGATAACTCAGAAAGTCTTATTCCCATCAGTTCAAACACAGAACATGTTCTGCCACTGCTAATTGGAAGAAAAAGGAAAACCCAGACATATACGGCATGATGCTGCCACTACCATGCATCTCCACAGAAGATGTTGGCTTCATCCATCTTCCTATCAAGTCTTCTAAACATTTTATAGCAAATACTGTCACAGAAAAGCAGATCACAATGACTTTTACTTTGTTTGTTATGTCTTGTTGACTTAGGTCTGGACTTTAACTGGACCAGAACGCCCAGAATTAGCTCTGCCCAGCTCTTCCCACAGCATGATGCTGCCACCACCTTATGATTTCATTATGGTGCGTTATTTTGGTTTCACTTGACAAGAGCACCTTCTATCCCATTTGATTTTCTCTTAACTACCAACGTGCCTTCTTTTGGCTTTCTTTAGGCCACTCAACCATGATTTTGCCCTCAATAATAACTGGGCTAAGCAGCTACTCATTATGAATATCAGTCACTGCATCCTGTGTCTGTGAGCATCAGAGTCTCTCTTGGGGTTGTGCAATTGTTCGGCGAACATGCAGAAGATGTACAACAGCCTACATCTGCATGCGTGCTAATTTTCCTCCAGTGACTCTCGGCAAAAGGCAAATCTCCCTGCCGTACAGTGCGACATCTCCCGTCTTTATTCCCCTCCCCTCATGAGACAATGAACACATTGAGTCAAATCTGTTTCCACAGCCTGTGAATAAGAGACAGGCAGCTTTGTTTTTGCACCAGCGCGCGCGCATGCACACATAACGCACGCACACAGACACGGAGATAAAGAACAAACGTGTGTGTGCGCGAGCACACCCGTATTTGTGTAACCAAGCGCAAATGTGTACGAGATGCCTGCGTCATGCGTTCGCCATGTGAGTCACTCGTTCTTATGTAGGGCTGCAAGTGGTGAGTAAGAGCCCTTTACTTTCTCGATCGTCTCTGCACGCGCCCTCGGGGGCCCCGAGCGCGAATCTGCCCCCTCCTCTTCCTCCATGCCCGTCCATGCTCATCGCCCAACAGGTTGCTCTGTCAACGGCGTGCACGCAGACGCACTCGGAGCTGGACAAGGAACCACGTCCCAACTTATTATCCCAGATGACGAATGAAACATTTTCCTCTCATCTGTTCATCTCGGAAACCTGACGAGGTGACCGAGGCTGCGCTCAGCAGAACAGGACCTTGCTGTCTGAAGTCCTGCTGGGATAACTGCAGGTGAGACATGGAGGAGACGGGGAGCAGCAGCGCGGAAGAGGAGGACGCAAACACTCTGAGTGACGTCTGTGTTTGATGACCAACTCTGTTCGCGGTCCAGTGGCCTGGTGTGTCTTTGCTTCGGGACTGCGAGCATGAAAGCTTCTCGGCAGCTGCGAGTCTGAATAAAACACGAGCCAAGCGCATCACAGCTCATCATCGTGCCCACGTTGCATTGTTGCATATTTTAGTCTCCTATTGTTTGTCAGGATGGGAACACATTTTAGACCTCCGTCTGTCACGATTTTCAGCCTTATTCCGCCATCTAGTGGCGACACGAAGGACTGCTACGGGATCCGCTGAAACTGCAACACTGCGAGAGAGGTTTGTTAAAGAAAAAAAAACTGGATTATTACGTAAACACTGGTAGTAATATGTTTATAATTAACTTATAAAATTACATTTATTGTCACAGACAACAATAAAAAAAAAGATTGCACAGGAATATCGGTACACATAAACTAGGGGATTGAATGAACAGCAGAAAATCTTTTTTTTTTTTTTTTTTTTTTTTTAAAGTGCTTCTTCTGAACAGAAACCAGTGGCTCTCAAAACTTTACAAAACCCAATTAAAACACCAAGAAATGAGACCATGACAAACATTTACATTTATACACAATTCAACTGGAAACGAAACAAGTAGAATCAGAATAATGTCATGGCAATAACCAATATATCGATAATTGATATGCAATAAGGTTGATGAATGTTGAAATAGGTAAACAGGGTTAACGTTTTTTTTTTTTGCATTGGGATCATTAAAAACAAAGATCGCAGGTAGTGATTACTCTATGCAGCTACATTTGCCACACATCAAATTTGTTTTGAAAAATAGTAAATAGTAAAGGATGTAGATTAACTTAAAGGTGGAAATTAGAAGAAAATTATCCATCATGGTCTCACTGGTGTAAGTCGAAAAACATTGATGTTTCACAGGGGTTAACTTTTGAGAATAATTGTCAAAGATGCAAACAGAAAAGACAGAAAAGAGTTGAAAAAGAAACAATCAAATCTATTTAAATTGACTTTTTAGAAATTTTATGCCACTCTGACGACCTGTAGGGGACAAAAAAGGGGAAATATCAACATGAGAGAATCCTTCCTTCATCAAGGCTAAATAAAGCCTTATTTGTCTTTTCTTTTTCTAAGAAAAAGTCTCAATAAACATTCCTTTCAGTCAGGTAGTTTCTTTTTTTTGTGCGTGATTGTGGCTTGAAACAGGAACTACCCTTCGGACCGCATCAAGGAGGGGAATTAAACTGTGCCGTCTCCGCAAAGTCCATGAAGGAGGCGACATAAAAAAGTTTTTTTTAAATTTTTTTTATTGATTTTGGAACGTCTTTTGATTCCAAGAACCCTCTTCGCTTGATTTTTTTGCTTCTTGATTGCAACGCCTCTTCGTCATTTGGCCCTACATGGACTCATCCTCGTCTTCTTGTTCGGGCAGGGGGCCGGGGCAGGGCTCCATGGTGACGGTGATGCCCATGCCGCTGAGTCCGATGGGCATGTCGGTGATGAGCGCCCACTCGTTCTGGTCCGGACAGTAGCACTCGACGCTGGACAGGAAGCCGTGCTGGTTAAACCCGCCTGAAACAGAGCGGCGTTAAAGAAGGAATCAGCTTAAAGTCATTTAACCAGTTTATTAGCCCAGGTCACGATTGGCAAATATAGTTTTTATGTATAGGAACTCGATATCCATCGAGCATGTTTTCACTACCTGCTGACATTAAAGTTAAAGCTAAAGCAGAGTCCATTCCTTCTCTGTAAAAACAAAGCATCACCTGCTTATCGACCTGCCTGCAAAACAATCAGAATGACCTAATTAGTTTATGGTATTATTGTTCTTCTCAAGCAGAAGAAGAATACTGGAAACACATAAACACACAGAGATTTTATGACCTGGGCATAAAATCAGGTGTGGTTAAAATTATCTTACGCTGCCTTAAAATGGCGCCCGTTAAAACGATTTTTATTCTGCTTCGCATTACAAACTCCAAAGTGTTTAATCAGGATTTTTGGTGGAAGACCAGTAGTGCGTCAACGATAAAGTGTTACCACAAATTCCTAATGGTGTGGACTTCGACTAGGCCATTCTAAGACATGAACACGCTTTGATCTAATCTATCTGCACATCCAAAGAATGTTGCATGTAGGTAAAAAAAAAAAGTTTCTTTTGCACCGTCCTTCACACATTTCCTGTCTTTCCTACAGGACATTTGACAGAAAAGAGGGATTCTCATGCTTTCTTTAAACGCCGTAGCTGAACTCACAAACGTTTACTAATTAGCTGAGTGCAAATGGTTGCACTGGAGTGCTAATTAAAATGAAGTCCTTATTCGGATTTATGCATATACCATTGGAAAAGGCTAAATATGAAGGTTGACAAGTATAAATGCAGTCTTGAGTGCAATTTGATGGAAAAATAATTTGTTTCTATTGCATCACTTCCTTAATTTATAAAAATGGAGACAACATACAATCAGTGTTCTTATGTGTCTGTTTGCCTGAAGTTGGATGTAATTAGAACATATTTAAATTATGGACTTGCATAAAGTCTGCACGTTTACGCACAAACTGCAAAAACGTCCATCTAAACATTTCCACAAACATCAGCTGAGGAGAAATGTGGCAGGCAGACGTTTCGGACTTCAGCGCGTTTAGCAACTTGACAAGATTTTTATACATTTTTTTTTCCTTTCAGCTCATCAGCAAAGCGTTTTTGTCTCCAAAACTGCTGCAGGCGTTACACACCATCAAAACACCACTGAGCTTTTTCTGACTTGTGTGTTATGCGGCCGACATCAGCGCAGAGACTGACCGAAGACGTAGATGCGTCCCTGGTAGGCCGTGACGCCCAGCGCGCTGCGGCAGTGCTTCATGGAGGCCCTGGGCTCCCAGATGTTCCTGGCGGTGTTGTAGCGTTCCACCGAGCACAGCTGGTCCCGCCCGTCGTAGCCTCCTATGGCGTACAGGTAAGAGTTCATGCTAACCAATCCTGCAAAACGCACACAAAAAAAAGTAGAAGCAAAATCAGTCGGAGGTTGTTAATGTTTATATTTAAAAAAAAAACAACACAAGTGTGGTCAAATCCAGCTCACCCAGTCCACTGCGTCTAGTGTTCATGGGAGCCAGAGGGTGCCAGGTGTTCGAGTCGGGCAGGTATCGCTCAGCCGTGCTCCAGCGGTTCTGTCCGTCATACCCCCCCACCACGTACAGAGCCCCCCCGCAGGCCGCCACGCCCGCTCCGAGTCGAGCCACGGACATCGGACACACGAAAGACCAGCGGTTGCATTCCGGATCCCACCTGCAGGGAGCAAACGGCGTTCAGTCAGTCGGGCGATAGTCCGCCATCTACCTTTAATGACTTTACTTAACAATCGGTTCCAATAAATCACCGCAGCACTTCTGCAGACTTCAAACGGATGCAGAGGGAGGCGCGGCCGAGTGCAACGACCTCCTTGGTCTGCGAGAGCCAGTCAACTTTGAGTGGATTAGGTTAAGCCCGCAACCGTGCTCGGCAAATATTAACAAGCTTTATAGCGAAGCCGAAGATGTTGAAACAGCACAGGAGGCTGGCTGGAGGCAAACATGTTGACCTGGAGGCACTTTAAAAGTTACCGGCTCAAGACGACGCCAAGATTTAGCATGAAAATTTAAAGAAGTTGTTGGATTAGCTGTAAATATATGCTCCTGCATATCTAGGAATTTCTAAAAAAAAAAATAAAAAAAGTTTAATTTTCAAAGCTGCAGAATATGAGGCATGGGGGGGAATCATAAGTGGAATAGTTCAGGTTAATGATCTCAATAAACAGGATGAAATTAAAGGCAAATAAAACTGTGTTCTTAAGATTAATTTACTCTGAATTCATTGTATTTTTGCAGCGCATCAAATCTCGTCTCTGTAAACCTCATTATTTTAATTGCATGCATTAAATTCTACTTTTTTCTCTCTCTCTCTCTCTCTGCCCCCTCGGGACCTTCTTCAGAAACTCATTTCTTGAATGAATTATACATAACACCTACCGAGCTACACTTGCACAAAGTAAAACAAACGTGAATCTTTAAAGAGTTAAAAGGCAGGGGAAGGTCGGCCGGGAGCGCCAACCAAACTTGGTTTCAATTGGAGGCATCTGTCAGTGATCCCAAAAACCTCTCCGTAATGTGGAATGAACGCTTAAAACGCTCAGTGCTGACACGGCTTTAGAGGTTACAGGTGTCTGTGTGCAGCAACGTGCTCTCAGAATATTGAATTCAATTCAGTCAGACAAGTCGGGTGTGAATGCTGAAATACGTCTCTATTAGCCAACACGGTGCGAGTTTGATCTTTAGCTCCAATCTTATCGCTCCGTGTCCGTATTGTTCGACATGTCAGGGAGTGATCGATGCGTCTCTGTTCTTTGAGCGTGTGAGGAAGGAAGGAGCCTCTGACCTCAGAGCCTGGGGGCAGGAGGCCGATGGGGTTTCAGGTCAGAGACCAAGCAAAGCTAAAGAGAACCAAGCAGGAACAGCAGCAGCAGAAGAAGACAATTAGGCAGGAATGGCACATTTAAATTTCCATTAGTTGAAAGCTGAGAGGAAGAGGAAGAAAGAAAACAACAAGGCGAACAAGCAGCAGAAGTAAGAGCTGAATGCAGAGCAATGTGGATAAAAGTCTGCATGCTCTCCAGTTTGACCAGATGCACCTGCATATACCCCATTAGCTGGTACAAATTTGCAAATTCAGTACATTCAGAAAGTTAAAAAGCTCATTTAGGAGCTAACTTTTGCTGCGCTAAATTTCACATCACACTCATGTGTTTCAGACGAACAGATAACCAAACCCAGAGACGACTTTGATGCAGAACCATTAAATCGGGGAGGAAGGAAACCGACAAAGTCCCGCAGAGTTACAGCAAATCAGAGAGCAGCAAGTGTCTCTGTCCAACATGACAGGAAATGACCTCAGATCTTGTCAGATTTGATATTCACTGCTGTTGTGGTTGCTTTCAAGACTGATGATGTCTTGCAAACAGATTTTTGTCAAGTAAAAAATAAATAAATAAATAAATAAATATATATAAAATACATAAAAAAGGAAACAGCTTGGTTTACAGTTCTTTTGCGTCATGCATTTTGTTCTTTGATTTGGAGTTACAAATCGATCTGCGCTGCAGTCACCTTGACCAGGTGTCCTTGGAAACGGCATCAGCATTAAACCTTTGACCAGCTAATCCGTCCTCTGCTCTCGTGGTATTTTACCAGCAGCAGAGACGTTATCTCCTCCTCTCAGTTTAACCGTATTGATGCCGAGGCTGTTCCGTGAATTTCTTGCCTTGTTTTTTTTAATAACATAATTCTTATTAATGCATATAACATTTATTCTTTACACCACGTTTTAAAAGCATTAATCAAATTCATCATCTCCTCATGAGGCCGATGCAGATGAGTGCCAATGAATTCTCCTCTTAGAAATCCATTGTTTTTGAAAAAGGGCTAAAAAAAAAAAAAGAAAGAAAATCATTTCTTGGTAACAGAATGACGTCGACGCAGCTACTTCAGGCAGCAAGGAGATGCAAAGCATTCCCATCAAGATTGACATTCCAGAAAGGTTTGCCCCAACATGTTTTGTCTGATTTGGCTACAAGCAGTAAATCTGCTGAACCACTTCTGCAGGTTTCACTGAGAAATACCCAAAGGGAGGCTCACCGCGATTTAAAAGTACAGCAGTGAAACTCTCATCTCCATTCATCCCGTCGCTTATGTTGAATTATTTCTGGAGGGCCTGCATAGATCAGTGCACACAGAGTCTCACCTCTCCACCGTGTTGTGATGCACGGAGCCCTGGGAGCCGCCCACGGCGTAGATGCAGCCGTCCACCACGGCCACGCCGACCCGGTTCCTGGGGATGTTGAGGGAGGCTCGCTGGCTCCACTGGTTGGTCATCGGGTTGTAGCAGCACAGAGAGCTGGAGTCCGAGTTAGTCTCCAGAGACAGGTTCCTGCCTCCCACCTGGATATTACAAAAACAGAGAAAAAGAAAATCACATGAAAATCGTCTCATTTCAAGTAACCTAAATCTAAAGTAAAAAAAAACAACAAAAAACATTGTTATCCATGCATTCTTTTGATCAGTTTATAAAGGAAGGACATTATTTACGGACTCAAGCTCGACAATGTAAGCGATTAGACCTACAGCGTAGATGAGTCCAAACAGCGTGCAGGCTCCCAGGCCACTGCATGGAGTTCCCATGTCGGCCAGTTTCATCCAGACGTTCCTCCTGGGATCATACGCCTGCATGGTGGTCAGGGAATGCTGCCGGTATCTGAAGAGAGAAAAGACGTAAAGGGTGAGTAAGTTCTCAGAGAAATGTTCAGAGTGACACGAGACTATTTTTATTCATGCGTTAGCTTGATTAGCATGGTAATGGTGGCAGCATATTGGAGACGCTCTGTTATGTATTCTTTTTTTTTTATTATTATTTTGTTTGTACAAGTGGGAGCAGCTGGTTAGCATCTCAAAAGCCTGAACTACAGCACCAAGTCCCACAGGAGTCGGTTCAAACCGTCTCTTTAGTCGATCGCAACAGGAATGGATAGGAACGGCGTTCTAACCATCCATCACACAACAGCAGCGTCTTCAGTCAGAGGCCTCTTTAGATACGCTGCAAGACAGACTGCTAGCGGAAATAACTCATGCCCACAGCGTCACCAATCACAACGACTCTTTGAAGATACTGAAGTGATATGAGTTTTGGCGACATTTTAATTTTCCCTTTGGCATAAATAAGGTATTTTAAACTGAACTGAAATGAATTCAGGATTTTAATCGTCTTCACTTACTTCAGAAAAACGAGGTAGATTTCATAAAATAGTCATACGGACATGTTTATATCTATATGTGTAGATATCTACACATAGAATATCTAGATAGTCTTTGTTCGTACTATGATATGTGTTGACTTTAGGCATTAATTGATTCCTAATATCAAGGTATTTTAATGTTTTAAACAGTCGTAGTTTCAAAAACCCTTCAGTTTTCATGAACCAATTGAAAATAAATTTTTTGGAAATGCATGTTAAGTTTACCTGGTGTTTATTTTATGCTTGGTTAAGTCTTGAGATAACCTTTTTCTAACTGTGATAGTTAATGTCCAGCAGCCACAGGAGTAATTGTTACTTTGTCAGATTCAAGCAGATGAATGATTTCATATGTAATGAAAGTCCTAAATATATATATATATTTATTTATCAGCTACTGAATGGAAAACTGCTGACAATAGAAAAAGTTGGGAAGGAAGAATGCCTCCTCTTTGAGACGCATGGCTGTGTTTCCTAAAATAATCCACTGGGTGGCAGGCTAGACCTCCTTCTGGAGGCAAATATAATCCATTTATATGAAACCAAAAAAAAAAAACTCAAGGGTCTAATAAAAAAAACAATCGAGTCACTGTTGAGGATGTACAGAGATCATACCCTCCGGCTACATAGATGAGCTGGGTTCCACGAATGGGTGCAGGAGTGATTTTCATCAGCGTCATTTCCTGGAATATTTTAGACAGAAAGTCCTTGCAGGAATTGGCCTGGAGGTAAACAAATTGAACAACAATTTAAAAAGCACGAGTCGTCTGAAACTGAACGAAGAACTAAACACTCGAATGCGCGGTTTCCAGCAGAACAGATCTCTGGTTAGATTTCCAAGCTGGGGCTTTTTACCTTGCTGAGGATGGGGCAAGACAGCAGCTGGTTCTTTAGAAACTTGGGAGGCAGCGCATAAATATGAACGGCGTTCAACAGCGCATGTAGGTACTGGGCTCTGCTCTCCATGTCCCAGCTCACCCAGTCTGTGCACGCCTTATACACCTGTAAGGATGTTATTTTAACATGCAAATTATGGCGAAAAAGAAAGGGTAAAAGCAGTGTCGTTATTTAATTTAATTTTAAAAAAATAGGAAGCAACAAATAGATGCAACCATTTGTTTGTGGTGCTGCTACGTACCTCAGACTCACAGAGCACCTTCAGGCTGTCCTGACTGATGAGCTCCAGCAGCTGGCAGTGAGACAAACTGAAGAACTCGTCTACTTTGGTCACCTGGAGTTAGAAAGACAAAACCAGCTGCTTTAGAAAACGTTCACTTTGAGTATTTTTCATGTTGAACAATTTTGTTGCATTCCCAAATCCAAAAATGTTACACAGAGGGAAAACAACCCTAAAGTATAACGCATGCGCCAAAGTTTTTGAGTTTTGGTAGTCTGTCCCTGATACCAATCAGTTGGGTTTCAGATACGACACAGTGCAGCTGAACTTTTCGCTGACTTATCAGATTGTGCAAGGTCAGCATGCTGTGTGACACATTTCACATTGCACAAGTGAAAGGCAGCAACCAACGATTTAGCTGTTAGCTTCTTTGATAAGCAGCATTTTGCTTTGAGGAGTCTCCATGGCGCTGGTTTATGCGTAGATGCCCCACACGGCTTGACTTCTAACACGCGTGGTGGACGATGTGAAGTCAGTGGAAAAGAAAGTGGAAATTTATCTGAAATTGACCGAGGATCTGAAAGCACAGCCAGGAAAAGTTCAAGGCTGAGTTACTTCAGGCAAAGGACATGTAAAAGACTAAAATGAAAATATCCTGATCAAAGCTTTTCTTTTTTTAAATGATCATAATCAAAGGTCTCTCACAAAAACTCCTGGTACATGTTTGATGAAGCTACTGCCAGATTCAGACCCATTTTTGTGCCCAAAGTTTATAAAAAGCTAATTTTTACGAACGTGAGCATTTTTAAATTTTAACAGTGACGTAACGATAAAACAAAAACGTACTGGCTGGCTCTCAGTCCATCTTAGCAGTGTCCTCTGCTCTGTTCAGATGTCTGTGTGATGTGTGCTATCACTCGGCAGATCACAATGTAGCAGAGCTGCACAGAAAGCAGCTGAAATACCAATCATTGCATTACAAGACGTTCAAAGAAAAGCGCTAAGTTTCTGAAAAAGAGCACTTGTTTTGTCAAACGTTTTCATGAATGGAACTATCATAAAAACAACATGGTAGCACCAACCTGGTATGTTAGCAAGCAACTCAGCATGAAATCATTGTAAGCTAGCTCGACTTTTAGATTTACTTTTAGAAGCAATATCGTTGATGTTTTCAGCGGTCTCCTTCTTTGTACAACGTTTAAACCGAATTCACAGGACGTACAGCTGCTTTTCTTGGTATACGTTTCACCAGAGCGAAGCTTTCAGCAAACCGTACGAAGAGACTCAACGGTTTGAGCTCCTCACCTCACTGAAGTGCAAGTTGATGTACTTCCGGCACGTCTTGTGCAGCTCCGTACAGCCGATCTCCTCGGCAAAGCGGGAGATCCCGATGACGTTGGCCGGCTCCAGGTGCTTTGTGAGGAAATCGCAACACGCCTTTGCCACGTCCTCCATCTGGTATCTTCCCGGGGAGTAAGAGAAAAGCAAAGCGTGAGGAGAGAGTCGGCCTTTCGAATTCACCCCGTTTTCCCTCGAAGCCGCGCTGCCGTTTTAGCAGCGTTTACCTCATGGCGGCCAGAAGCAGATGCAGCACACATTTCTCTCCCACCGTGATGCGGGACGTGTAGGCGAAGTCGATGAGTCTCCCCACCACCTCGGGGCACACGTCGCGCAGGGTGACCTCCGAAGCGCTGCACTCCTTGAAGCCTCTGGTGAACATGGCCCTGAAGAAGGCGCTGCAGGAGGCCAGCACCACTTTGTGAACCTGAAAACACGCAAGTAGTTATTGATCATTAAGTAAATAAAACAGTATGTATGAGGGGAAACCGTAAAATGTTTCTTTCAGCGCAAATCCCTTCTCTTGTTGATGCTTCCATTTTTTAAAATAATCTTGAAAAAGTTTGTTTTTACTTCATAATATATTGCCAAAAGCTTATAGATACACCAATCTTTTCTCTTGTTTTTTTTTTACCTATTTATTTCCTGAACACTTAATCGTGAACTTGTCATCTTCAAAGATCTTCAGGTATTTAGTGTATTTAGTACATTTAGGCTATTTTGGCAGGACATAAGAATCACCCAGCTGTGTAGCTGAGATTTGTCCCTCAGATTATCTTGAAGGGAACAAATCCTGTTAATAATTTATAACCGAGCAAGAAATTTAAATTAAACAAGGGTACAATAAAACTATAAATACATCAGGTTTAATAACATCCCACTGTTTAACTCAGACGACGTTTTTATTGGAAGCATTTTGTCAACAATTAATATTAAAATACATGAAGTTCGCAAATGTTGCGACAACTCAGCCCCTCGGTCAAAAATAAGATTTTTTATTTATTTATTTTTGCATAATCACTCAACTACCTGGGATGGATAAGGTGCTTTAAAAAAGCAGAATAAAATTATTTGTTCTTGACATAAAGAGTAAGGTGAAAGTGTGATTACATGCAAACTATTAAAAAAGAGTAAACAGTAAGTTAATGAAGAAGCTGTCAGTCATCAGGTTGTTGGGCAGCTTGGAGTTTGAAATAATGTATGTTTGACTAATATCTGTTTCACGCTCATATTGAAACTTTTCTATTTCTAATAAACAATTCAAATGGAGGCCATGAGTTTGAGTCACATAAACAACACCTAAAATAAATGTGATCATTGCAAAAAGAAATATGTGAATTATTCAAAACCTCCTGGATGAACTAAATTGTTTTGCAAGAATGAATCTTCGCTTTCACATGACAACTTATAGTCGCGCACTACACAGATTCAGCAGGTCAAAGGGTAAAGTGAAGTCTGCAGGTTGCAACAAGCCATAATATGTCAACGATCTAATCATTTTGTGCGAAAATGGCCCAGTTAAAGTTCATCCCTCAATATAATTGACAATCTTGAGTTTCTGGACATGCAAAGCTGGTACAGGCATACCCCCAACACAGCAGGGACTCAGGTGTGCTGAAGCCACACTCAAGAGTTTGACAATCTGAAAAACAGATGAGAAAAGGTCAAAAGTGCTGTGTATCTGGGATCGGCATTACCTTGAAGTCCATCGTCCGGTCCTTGTACGTGACGTGCAACACCAGATCGCACAGCATCTCTTGCCGTCTAAACTCATCAATGGCCAAAAAGGACCTGGAGGCGTGGTTCTCGACAGTGTAGTCGAGGTAGCCAGACCCGTGCATGGAGGGAACAACGATGGCCGAGAAATCAGAGTCGCACGTAGGACGTTTCTTCCTGACGGGGCAATGCATGCTGGAGTCGGTGAAAGAAACACTCCAGATTAAGGGTTTGTGTTTCGTGAGGATGCCAGAGTCATACAGTCTTTATCGGTTTAAATTCTTCTTATGTCACTGGCGTCAGGTGTTGAACAGGAGCACGCTTCCTCACGCGCTCCATCTTGCAAAGAACCTTTACACAAAAATCTATTCAGTCAAGTTTGGATTTCCCGAGAGATGAGGGATGTAAACAGGATGACACTCGTTTCCATTAGTAACCACAGCGAAGCCCCAAAACTCAGTCCGAGCAGCTCAGAGGAAATCCCAGCAACTCCAGGTCATGTCTCTTAGGCAAACCATGTTGAACCCCACAACGTGTCCTTATCCAGACATCTCATCTCCATCGTGGCTGACGGCGTGTGTGTGTGTGTTCAGACGGCTCTCGAATCAAACCATGACGATCAGACTCTTCCTGGTCTGGATTTCACGGGTTTCAGGGACACGTCGGTGATCCATTATGACGTTACGACTGTTCCAGACGAGATTCGGATCTGCTTTGAAGAGCGCAATCAGAGGAGGCTTTAGCCTGTAAGAGAAGAGGAGTGAGAACAGAGATGCTGTGAACTGAATGAGTAACCAGCCAGGAGATTCAGATCTCTTAAGAATGTGCTTTTGTAATGCACTTGAAGTTTCACTTCCTTTTAGCTGAAACCATAAAACTGCTGCTGCTGCCGTGTGCTCCACCTTTCACCTCATCAAAAGGTCATTTTCTATTGAAATTCTTCATTTTTTTCATAAGTTATAATAATTTTTTTTTTTACTTTTTTGATCATACGTGAATAAATACCAAGCAAAAGCAAACAAAAAAATATTAATGACTGTGAGTGATGATTATCTGTTTGAACTTACACTTGTATTTATTTACAGTGCAACAGTAGCACACAAACAAGAGTCTCACATTCAAAAACGGCTTCAAGTGCTATAAAAGCGTCACAGAAAGTATGACACAAAAGGCTGTGACCTGAAACCACTTAGTGAGGCGTGATCAAAATTCTCACTTTTGCTTTTGTCTCGCTCGACTTTGGATCGGGGTGTGGGACTGGGCCTGACTCAACAACCTTGTTAAATCTTGGCCGTGTTAAAAAAAACTTCGATACAGTGACAATTTTTTTTTTATTTAGAAAAGACAGCTTCAGTCTCGCTCAGTCATACTGTCCCTAGAGTTTAATATTATTTTTGTTTAGATCCTACACTGTTGCGTGGCGTTTTCACCCAAGTTCGTCACACCAAATACCAGCAGCTGGAGGTGACGTTTGTTGTTTTGACTGGCTTGAATTATGTAATTTAGAAGAGTTCTGAGTTCGCAGGTATCTAAAAGTCATTTTATAATGTTATAAAGCACTCAGACTTCACAACAATGCTATAATTTTTTGATAACCGTGGCAAGGTAATCTAATCTGTTCTAATCTTTTAAAATAATTATTGCAACCATAATGATTTGCTTCTCTGCTCGATTAGATTGACACTATATTGTAAGGTTTGCTTGTCCGTCGGTGAGGCGCTAACAGAGTGCGAGTTTCAACACACAGACTCCTGAGCCTTCGCTACACAGTAGCTCACTGATAAACCAGTGATTCTTGGGAATAGGGACAAAACAGGTCCTATGGATAAAGCATGAAATTTGAATAAAATATACACAAAATATATTTTTTTCAAATATCTAACTAAACTAACCTGGGTCATGTGAGCACAACAATGTATATTTTTCTTTTTTTTGCTGAATATTTTTTTATTTTAAACATTGTAGTCGGTGGATGATGCCTGTAAAAGCCCTTGTCCAGGAGCAGAACTCAATACATTCTTATAGTTTAAAACAATTAAAGAAATACTAAAATTATATATTATGACAATTAAGTATAAGTAGTCATATAAATAATTATAAAAGTATCGATAAATTGAATTAAAAATAATTTTTAGATATTTTCCAACTCCGTTGAAATTTGTCCTTAGTTTTTGTCAACACCGTCAGAAATGAAAAGAATGTAAAAAAATCAGGCATTATTGGGGGGCACCAGAACTTCTGAGGACCCCATGACGTTGTCTTTTCTCTTCCTTTGCTAGGAGGGCTAGTTAGCTCCGGTTAGCTTAAGTTATTCTTTAGTTTTTTCTTCTGTTTTATTCCTAAGTTGTTTGTCACAACCATGATGTGTCAACACCATAACTGACAATTTACAAAACTTTGATGAAATTTTGCGAAATAAAAGCTTAATTTTGGTAAACTGTAAAGATTTAATGGACCTGGCGAGCTACAATATGGCCTCCTTCAGAATAACATCATATAAATTGAGGTAGTTTGGCATTTCGTCAACTCCGTCAGATGTCAACTCCGTCAGAGTTTTTCTGACTCTTTCAGTGAAATTGTTATCAAATCTCACTTAATTGTGCAACTAATTCATTTTAATGTATTTTACATGAATTGCATTACTTCACATGTACCAAGTTTTTCATTTTATTCACTAGTTTGTCACCACCTTCAGTTCTGTCAACTCCGTCATGCAGTGTCAACTCCATCAGATGGACTTTTTCTTGTTTTTTGTTTTAAATAATATTTATTTTATTTCTTGAGAAGCATTTGTCTGTAAATTGAGTAAAAATATCACTAATGGGGTATTTTAAAAATCATTTTAGATATATTTTTGTCAGATGGTGATGACAAAGTTTTGGGTCAGGTCGATTAAAAATGTAATTTTTTTTTTTTTAAATTCGCAACTGGGAGCCTGTACCTTAGCATCTTCATATTTTCTAAACATTATTTGTCATATTTGCATACATAAGGTTGAGAAATAATTTTAAAAAAATATGGGAAAATTAAAACCCATTTTGTCCCTATTCTCAAGAATCACTGAAAAGTGCACAATCATTGGAGGCGAAGGGGGAAAAAAGTAAATGAATGCAGCAAGAAGTCACGCTGCCGTTACTAAATTCTTTTCTCAGAATGTAAAGAAGACTCTAGAAAAAATGAAGCGAAACCAGTCCGGGCAAAGCAAACAGGTGTTCTCCTCCAGCTCATCTCTGAGCTGACTGGACCAGCTTGACTTGCATATTAAATATGTCAGTGTCAATAAAGCAATAGTACACACAAGTCAATTGTCTCGTCCTGAAAGTTGAGAGCTGTGTGTTGAAACTTGTTTTCAAAACATCTGCCACTGGAAACATCTTACCAATGATGTTATCAGGCGTTATTACCGGATCGTGAAGCTGGGAATTAGTCTCGAATGAGGAGGGCTTCCGGTAGCTTCTTTAGGCTGAGCGTAGCCACAAAACAAAAAACAAACACACAAAATGGTGCCAAGAAAATATCCCCTATCCTATTACAAGGTTTTCCCCCAGAAAACTTGCTAAGCCTGGTGGTTGAGGCGCTAGGCAGTCATTCATCCAGCGACTCGTCGTCTTTTTGAGTTAAAAAATGTTTAAAGTTGACAGGAAATTTGAAACTATCACTTGATAATCATGTTTTATTAAAAGATTGGAAGATTAACACCTGAACACCAACTATAAGGTCTTAAAAAATGCAAACATTTTTTAAAAAATCTTTTAAAAAATAAGCAATGCTAAGCCTGGTGGGGGCACAAGTAAAGCCTGGTGGCCCGCCAGGCTTATAATACACTGCAGTAAACCCTGCATTATAGCACCACCAGACTGAACCAGTCTATGCTTGCATTCTGTTTAGACCAAATTCCACTTCTGCACACCTTGCGCTGTTATCACCTCGCACCACTTTGCACACGTTTCTGAGAGAAAATCCCAGCAAATCAGCAGCTTCTGAAAAACTATGCAAAACCCATCTGACAACAAGCAACAAGACACATTCAAAGACATGTAGATCTACCTTCTGATGCTTTGTTTGTGTTAATTCAATAACATCTAAATCCCAAAATGAATTAAGTTACTGTCACGTGACTGGCTATTGGAGTTGCTATTTGGCTTACCAAGGAACTGAAAAATTGTTCCTAATAAAGTGGCCAGTGAGTACATATTATTATACTTCTTCAAAAGTATTGGCATATGACAAGGACAATTGTAATTAGTATATCTCTGAATATAAATGATTTTCTTAAAATTAAATGTAATGAAACTAATTCCTACATTTTTCAATCTATAAATGAATCCACACTCTGCTACACCTCAGATAAAGGTTAGGGGCATATGCTTTGATGCATAAATGATAATAATCTTCAAAACTAAACAAAAACAAGAAACATGCAGCACATTTTTTAGAATGATGTGTAAACCGGTCGGCTGTATCGAGCTGGAGAACTGATCAGCGCCTCTCTGAGGTAAAAAGAGACGAGCTTTTGCTGCTCGAAACAGAAAAAAATATTAACCGTTACATTTGACAGAAGGGGAAAAAAAACGACCTCCTGTTACTAAATTGGTGCATATCTTTGAGTAATATTTTACATATGAAGAGATTTCCACACATAGTCAATGTTTCACTGAGCAAAGCCAAAGGTGGTTCAGATAGAAGGAAAGCACTTGCACAATCAATTTTGTGTAACCTCCAACTTTCACTTGAGCATTTTGTAGGTCATATGAACGTGCAGAGCACGGGATGAGCATGCATACACATATACTACAGCTGGGTGAACGTGGTTTTCCGTCAGTGTCCCAGTCCCTGGTTGCCTGCTTTGCTTAGGTTGCAAAACGTGCAGAGGCTAGAACTGTAATGTCATTATGACCAAATCAGCGATTTCAGGACCAGATGTGCAAGTTAGCTGATTAGAATGATGCAACGCATTAAAAATGGAGGAATAGAGTAGCAGTGAAAAGTGGGACGAAAACAGATTAAAATCCGATTCAAAACAAAGACTGACTATCACCCTTTGACTTTAATCACTGTTTGTCTGGCGAGTCTGCCCAGGGCAGAATTCAACATGTAGCGTTGGCAGCTCAGAGGAGAGGAGTTAACCATTTACAGACTGGTTGTGCTGGCAGGCTGCACACAGCACCGAGCAGAACAGCGATCAGCTGACTCCAACCTGTGCTGTCAGCTTTGAGCTGAAGTTGCTGCAGCGCACGGAACGTGACAAGCAGCAAGTCTTTGCATAAGGAAGCTCCTGGAGTTAAACCCTCAACTCCCAAAATACATTAAGAAACTGCAGAGTTGCAGTGACTTGACATTTTTCCAGTTGGCTATTTACATACCTTCTTTTCAGAAGAAACAATGTTAATCTCTTGTATTATTTCAGCCCTGAGGCTTTTCCGTCCTGCTCTTACTTAAGATACTTTCAGGCCACTGACATATCTAATTTTACTGCAAATAATGCCTCAGCTGACTCAACTTCAAATATTTTCATCTTGAATAGTTGTGTAGACTTGTGGATGATTTTAAATAACCTCCAAAAAATACCTTTTGAGCCTTAATTTATTTTAGAAGAGGAAGAGTCCCATCAAATGACCATTTAAAAATGTGTAAAACTTTTTTGAAGTCAGCAATTAGGTTGAAGTCGCTTCTTAGCTGAGGAAAATGCTCTGCTACAGGAAATATGGAAGCCTTGACATGCATAAATTTCTGCGCAAAAAAATAAATTAAAAATATATATAAATATATAAATCTTAAACTATAAATATATTTTTTTTTTCACTGTAGCATAAACTTTACTTGGAAAATTTTGAAAACTCAAACCTTTAATTTCAATACATTTATTCAGTGGGGGGGAAAAATATCCCTTGTTAAGAGAAAAAAGTTTTTTTTAACAAAAATAAGTGGTGACAAAATTACTAATACTCTTCACAATCTTTTTAGAAATAACTACATAAAGCCTTTTTTTCAATCTATGCATTCATTTTCTACGTTAATCTGATATTTAAAGTATCCAATCAGTAATCAATTAGGCCCATTTCTTTCATCGAATGATTATCAACCACGCTGGATGAGGAGCAATATTCATCCTGTCATCCTCCACAGTGAACAGGATGATGAGGAAGATAAGAAAAAATAATCTTCAAACTTCTTATCTACAGATCTGCAGCAAAGAGTGGCATGTTGAGGTTAACGCGTCTCCATAGCAACCGTTAGACGCTGTCTACGTTCCAACTAGATATGTTTGCTAACAAAAATACATATAAACATGGGATTTTTGCTCCACTAAATAAAGGTGCTTAAACTAAAGATTGGATTTGACTTTTTGTTTCTGCAAAATAAGATGATTTTATTTTAAGGGCTTTCACACATTTCCACTAGGGGTGCCATTAAGTGAACCAAGAAGTCTAAGCAGAGAAAATTAACATGCTAGTAGTTACACTGACTACACATTCAACCTGAACGATATTAATTCAAAACTGATGGAAAGCACAGGTTACAATTAGTGTGTGTGTGTGTGTGGGGGGGGGATAATAATGGAGCATTTGTTATATTATTTTAAAATTAATAATCTAATCATTCATTTATGGGGACATTTGGAGCCACTTATCTCACTGCAAAGATTGTTTTAAATCGTCAACAAACCGGAGTGAGTAAGTTTCAATTTTTAGGACTCTACGCCCGTTCAGGAACCCCTCCCCCATAAACTAATAGGATTTTAAATGTGGGATAAGAGTTGCTATGAGTCGTATCACGAGTGCTAACACCCGAACTGTCGTAATTTAACACTGATTTCTGGTTTTCTCCCGAGCGTCAACACAGTGTGTGAAGCAGCTGTAGAAACTCACCAGCTGTCAAACTCCCCGGGTCACAACAACAAAACGCGGCGGTCCGCATTCACACCGAAGCAGGGTTCGGGTGGCTGTCCGAGCGAAGGATGAGCTCTCCTGTGGCAGGCAGGTTGCCGCTTTCTGTCCCCTTTTCTCTCTCTTAGAGGAAACTGTCCGTCCCATGCTACGTCAAAAAAGCAGAACTGTGCTCGGTTCAAAGTGCAGCAGCAGCAGCCGTAGTTTCTGAGGGCAAGCCGTTCGACGGGATGCGTTAGAGGGCGGGAGGAAATTTCTACACCTCCATGACTCTGCAACTTTTCACAATGAGAGAACAGCCCGCAGTAGGTAAACAGACCGGGGCAGCATTCCTCAAACTGAAACTGAACTGCGCACTAAAGACTTGGCCATTCGTAGCAGCTACACGGCTGGCAAAAGCGGATCATGCAAAGGGGGAAAAAAACCCTTGTCCATATTACACTCATTTTCCACGTTTTATCGAGCAGGAAATTCAAAACAGAATCCCAGACGAGACTGAAAGACAAGCTTTGGAGATGACTGTTTGAGATATTCATTTTCCTCCAATGACTCATCATGACTCACTTTTCTAGACAAGGAAATCTTTTCAAAACATAAAATGCAACAAAACATTAAGATGAATAACTAAAGACATTGCAATACCCATGTAAGTTTAGTATAAACACACTATGTTGCTTCTCACTAATATGTTCTAATAAACTGCAGTAAAATTTGTTGTAACATGATAAAAGTGTAATAGTTAAATAGGCGTGAATGATTTTGCAAAGCCTTCGTGTTTGTGTATAGTGTCGTCTTTTCCTTCCTGTGCAATTCTGCTCGAAAAATAGAAACAAACTCGCTTTCAGCACAGTGAGCCTCCTCCACTTGACTCTGATTGTCTCCGGTCGATTTTTTTTAACCGGGCCAATCGGTGAACAGAAGGAGACGTCAAACGATGACGTCAATTTTCTGCGCCGTTTTAGAATCGTGCTCTGCCTGTAGTTTTAGCGATGGAGTAAACCATTGTCAACGCTTCCAAATATTGAATTAACATTTAAAGTCGCCTTTTCGAGAGCCTAGACCTTCTGCCTGAAGCAAGGTGCTGTTTTTTTTATTTATTTATTTATTTATTTATTTATTTATTTATTTATTTATTTATTATCAGGCCAGTGTGTGTACTGACTTAAGCAGCATACACGTTAAAGCTTTTCGTTACTACACAATTATAACTCATTCCTATTGTTTTGTCTGAACCATTTCATCCTGAGCAAACCCCCATGGTACTGAAGTAAACAGAGAACAGAGCAAACAAATTAATTGGGAAAACAGGAATAGCTGATAGCAATAAATCAAGCTTAACAAGTTAAAACACAGCTTCCTGTGTAATCATAGTTTTTAATTTATGATGGATTTAATCAATGATCTAAGCGGACATAACAAACTTTGAAGTGCCAGTGAATCTTGCCAGGGCACGTTTAAATTGTTTGGCTGTACATTCAGACACCTAGCTTCAAACAAACCCGACTTGCAAGACGCAAAGTACAGACCAGGCTTGAGCAGTTACTTTGATATAGTGCATAAAGGAGTTTGCAAAAAGGCTCAAGAAAAAAAAAAAAAGAAATTACTACCAGCTGTGAACATATTTTGTTTGGCATCAATACATTCACATCACTGTGATGGAGCATTTAAGCGCTAGTGAAGATGTCAGATGAGCTGACTGCATATTTCTGCGTATAAATTCGACTACATTTTTCGTAGAGTGCATTGAGATGATATTCGTTGTAACACTGTGCTACACAAATAGACTGAAATGAACTAAAATAATAATAAAAAAGGCTTCGATTGCATTAGACTTATATTGCAATCGCGAACCAGCTCCTTCTTGTTTGCCTTGAACACAGAAACACACGTAACACACGTCCCTCTCCCGCCCACCTATTCTCATCTTACCCTCTGCACAATGGGTGCAAGACAGAGGTTCCTCAGAATGCCTCACCTACTTTGTGCATGTGAAGCATTTGTTTTAATGTTTAGCAGGCATGTATTTTGTCAATGCAATGTGATTTTAACACAATTTAGACCATTTATTGATTTGAGGCAACTGTGGCTCTTTGGGTAGAGTCGTGGTCTTGTGATCGTGACGGTTGTAAGTTCGATTTCAGCTTGTTCGCGTCAATGTGCCCCGGGGGCACGAAACTTGACCCCAAGCCTACTGAACTGTGTATCAGTGGCTAAATGTGTGTGTGAATGGTCACAATGATTGGGAAAATGCTAGATAAGTTCAGTAAATGTACAAATACCGAATTTCAATGCTGGCAAACTGCATGAGTACGATTAAGCATTTTATTTGCTTAGTCGTGCAACTCTAGAAGCGGATCTTGCTTCATGTGTCAGAATGAAAAAAATAAACAAACAGGTTCGATCGGATTTAGCTCCCATGAACAACCATAACACCAGAAAATATTTACTTCCCATGCAAGTATCAGGATGGTTTTGAAAGTCAAATTTATGCAATCCAGAGACAACCAAGGGGAACTCCAAATTTAATGTTGTTATTTTTTGCTGGCTCAGATAATTATCTGTAAATATTGTCCTCTTATGAAACACTCTTAAGCAGAAGTATCTGCCCTGCATATTAACCTGTGGTAACAATTTCTGATTTCCAGTAAAACTTTTATAAAATGGTCATCAGCTGAGATGCACAGCATTTATTACGCTAAAAATAAAACTGTTTTGAACTGAGCCCTGACTGCAAAATAAAAATATCTCCACTTAATGTCAATATGGAGAAACATCTTTATCTGATGTTCCATCCTGAAGAGAAAGGTTCATATCGGGCTGAATTTAAATTTCACAGGTTGGTCTTTTCTCACAGCAACTTGTCCTTTTAACAGCTGTTTGTGGAGCAAGAGGGGGAGGGGGGGGAACAGAGATGTGTTGACAATATTCGTTTCTATTTGTTCCCAAACAAATGGAAACGCACATAAAAAAATCACTCTCTGGCATTATTACTCAGAACAAACTTACCGGCTAATTGGTTTCACCTTTAACCAGGCCGGGGATCTTCCTCCTCGCTGCGCCACACCCTGTGAGTCAGGCAGGCAGACAGAAAGAAAACCCTTTCCAGATAAGATATCAGGGTGAGTTGTAACTTATCTGTGCGTTGAGATATAAAGCTTTTCATCTTATCGTGGCCTCTTTAATGCAGCTTACAAGGCTGCATGTTCCTACTGACCTGATCCTCCATTATCAGAGTCCGGTGTGTCCTTTGGGGTGTACCGGGACAGGCCTTCTCTTGTACATATATGAAAATATCCCATGTTGATTTAACTTGTGACAGCTCCCCGAGAGTAACTCTGGCGTTTTTCTATGAATGCCTCAGTGATGAGCCACCTCTCACCAATCAGCCTGGCTACAGTCACCAAAGGTGTGGTGCAGGAAACGTATCGGTGTGCACACACACACACTCCCAAATATCTTTGGTGCATATTTTTTCTGGGTCCGGTAGACTCGAACGGTCAGACTTCTTACTGACTTGGCAGGTTTCAGATTTATAGGGCAAGGAAAGAACCTCTCAGCAAAATACAACACGTGAACGAGGCGCACAACAAACACACATGCAACAACGTGATTGATAAGCCGATAACGTGTTGTTCAACAGTGACACAGCAACTGTGTTCTATTTTTTTATTATTGAGGAAGCATGCGAATGCAAAATTAACCCAATAAAAACGTGTTGACTTGCACATTGACAAGGACAGATAAAGGATTAAGAGATTCAGCATAAACAAAACAAAAAGCAAACAACAGCCACGCTCTCAATTTTATGCAACTCTCTCAACTACTTTTCTAACCGAGTGTTTTCTGTTTTATTATTTTATGCATGTGCTTTAATTTCAATTTGCACTATTTATGAGCAGGTCTGTGTCCAGTTTACACCTGGAAATTATATAAAATCTATTTTAGTGGAACGGGAAGGGAAGGGCAAAGTGCAACTGCACAGTGACACAGCACTATTCACTTCTGTCATGTACACAAAGGAGAGAGAGAGAGAGAGAGAGAGAGAGAGAGAGAGAGAGAGAGAGAGATCAGATCTGGTCTTCCTGCTTGCCTTCCTCACACATGAGCGCCATAATCCTCTCATTCTGTGGGAAAGTGCTGCCCTCTGCTGGTCAAACAGGGAGTCACAAGGAAACGTGGGGATGATCACATAAAAAGACAGATCTCACAAAGCCGTGATGAAACAGGAGCACAAAAGCTTGAATCTCTCGTGATAAACATATTTACTCTGTTACTTTTCTGTAGTAGTTACAAAATGTATATATTTTTTAACAGTTTTGGCTTAATTGCTGCTCTGACTGCATGTTGTTCTTCTTTAATGTCCTTATTCTCCAGTTAACGATTAATCAGTTTCTAAATGAGTTGACAAATAGTTCAGCAATTGCTTAATCGAATGAATTGTTTCAGGTACAATTTATGTATTTATTTATTTTTCTCCACTGTTTCATGAATCATTTATTTTATATTATGTTATGTGAGAAGAAGGTCATTGTACTGTCGCAGCGACAATACAAAAGCTGCCATACCTGTTAGAGATTTACAACCTGGAGGATCGATTGAAGAAGATTATAATTTTCATTTTGTGATTTATTTTTTTTTTAATTCTACTGATTCATTGATGCTCATCACAAGAAAAACAACAACAACAAAAAATAAAACAGGACATTGGGTCCAGATGAGACGAGGCTGAAAACAAAGGATAGAGAGGGAGAAACGCAGACGAAGAGATAGAGTAAGAGCATGGTTGATGTACATCTGTCATGCATTATTGCAGCAAATGCCAGCGCTGCTATCCTGGCTTTAGAAAGTATGTGAGGAGGGGGTCGATGGGTCCGTCAACCCCCCCGTCTAATTCCTCCTCCTGTCTGCCGCTTCTTTTTAATGATTGGAGGCGCACAAGCAGCAAGCCAAACGCCTTCTCTCTCTCTCTCTCTCTCTTTCTCTCTCTCTCTCCCTCTCTCTCTCTCTCTCTCTCTCTCTCTCACACACACACTTAAAAAAACCTCAGTGCTTTTTCTCTTGCACATAGAACATACTCGCACATATACACACTGTCTATCCCCCTATGAATTCCTCAGGAAGGAGTCGGCCCTCTTCATTCCTCTGGACACGACTTTCCCTTAACAAGGTACTGATGGTCTTGACCTCCTCTTCAAACAAACCCTTCCCTTCAATCAGCGAGGATTGTGGAGCTGGGGCTCAGCTGAGGCCTGTGGGTATTGCAGAGGAAACGTCTTGATTCTCCTTGATTACTCCCTCCCTCTTTCTTTCGCTCTTTCTGTCTGTCTCTCCTCAGTCCCTCGCTTTCTGCCCCTGGTCTCTCGGCTCAGACATCTCAGCCTCGGGGACCGCCTGCTTTAGCTTTCGCCTGTCTAATAACCTTTCACTGTTTTCTCCTGCATTTCTCTATCTCCACCCTTTTCCACATCCAGGCCTCTTCGAAGTGTCCCATTTGTCTTGGTGACACACACGTCTTTTGTTAACAGAACGTACTAGACTCAACAACTTGGTCACTTAAGATGAGAAAAGTTGTATTGCATCCCCTGGTACTTTTCGTAGCGTGAGCCAACTTTAAATTGAACCTTTTTAACTTTTCAAACCCAGAACACTTTTGGAAGCCAGCCGGGATGTTTTTTATTTTTTTTAATTTAGATTCAATTTCCCATAAAATGCTTCAGTCGGATAGCAAATTAAATTTATCGACACATTTGAACTAGTCTGCTATAAGCAGATTGGGCAAGACAACTTCAAATACTTAAGTAAAGGAGCATTCCAAAAGTTGCATCCAATTCAAAACTGCAGTCCATCTTTAATGACTACGGCAAACTCAAAAGTACATCATAAAATTCTTTATAGGGGGAAATATTTGAGAATAAATCCAATCCAGCCAATCGACGACTTTGATGATGTTTCACTGCATGTCAAGAGAACTGAGGTCACTGCTTTGGACAAACAAAGTTCTTCACTGTTCCCGAGCTACAGTTTGAAGATTAGTTTCCAAATGTAAAGTTAAATGAACAGTGACTACGCCGGCTGGTGGCAGGAAGCAGATGGTCAAAAATAATCAAATGTCTGCAAAAAAAAAAAAACAGTTCAGAAACGCTTGGTTTCAGTTTCCACATGCAATGCAGATGGACTCAGTGCCTAAACTCTAAGGAATCCATCGCTGCTCGTCTAAAAGCATGGGAACAGTAAGCTGCAATAAAGAACATCTGCTGAAAGGAGCACCGTGAGTACAGGGAAGCATGGTGGTGGCTCAGTGATGCTCAGTGATGCACCTGCTTGGCTTCCTCTGACACTGGAAACCCGCAGCATGCAGAATAAACCACTGGATCTTCTCTTTGTGTCTGAGTGGCGTTTCAGCCCAGGCCGGTACCGGACTCCGGTCAGTCTGACCAGCTTCAGCCAGCAGTTTCATCACATCTTTCACGTTTGTTCTAGGCTTGACATCTATGTTCTCCTCGTGAATGTGTAAGAACAGCTACTCCAGCATACTTAAACATGTTGAATTTTACTTGCTTTTTAATTATTATTTTGTTGTTGTTGTAATTCTTAGCTTAAGAGGATCGCGTCATATTCCATAGTGCATTTTATTACGTGAAGAAAAACCCAAATCGACCTGCCTCCAGCGGTTACCAAGGCTTGTGAAACTTTCACAAACTTCCATCCGACACTGTCCAGGCCGTCCGTCCCCACAGAGCTGCGTGGCAGAGAGACGAAGGAGTAATGAAAACGTAAAGCTTACATAAAACCAGAGGAAGCTGCTTTCCTTTCCGTCAGGCTGCTGCTTCTCTCCGCTACATCTAGTCTAGCTCGGGGCCGTCTGTAAACACAGATCAAAACACTTCATCATTGCTTCATCAAGCGATGACGATAGCTAATGAGAAGCTCCTCATTTGTTTTACTTGTTTCGTCTTTAATGTTTCTCACATGTGGATGAAGGGAGAAGCTTCGAGCGCAGACGTGTGTTTCGGGAGGGTATATGTGCTAAAGTCATACTCGCTAATATCTAGGCTTTTGTGTGTTTCTTAAAAGCCGTGTAAACTGGAACCTTTTTTAAAAATACACACACACACACACACACACACACACACACACACAAAATCGTACTCTTGACTACTTGATGCAACGCATCTCCTTACAAAAACATTCGTGCTTGTCTCAGTTTTATTTTATTAAACTTTTATGTGACAAACCAACTCAAAGTGTGAATTGTGAACCGGAAGGAAGCGTTACATTGGTTTTAAAGTCTTTTACAAATCAAAACCTGATAAATGTACTGTGCCTCAGACAGTTCAGTCTGAACAGAACTGTGCAAAATCCAGCCGTAGGAATGAATTTTTGACAAGCCCCAATTACAATTCAACAATTGCTCAGATTTAGTCTGCTAGAGCATGCTTTTATTTTTTGTGGTAAGACTTTCATTGACTAATTCAAATCTTCTTAAACTGTAAAGTGTTAGGTGTAGCATATTTGTCTTTTACTTGCCACAATGTTTGTTTTTTTTTGTTTTTTTTGCCAGTGTACATTTAAAAAGCATTCATGGTACATTTATTTAATCTGGCTGAGGAGTGGCCCATTTCCTGTTTACGTCACATTGACGTAAACACTCACTTACAGATGAATTTAATATTAACGTCTGATAGCTGTGTTCGTTTTATTAAATATTGTATTTTTTGGTAGATTATGCAATAAGTTTTCACTCGAGGACTTGAACCCACCATTGAGTTCAAGCCTTAATTGTCTCTAGGTTTTTCCTTGACCTGTCTGCTGTGTTCCTCGGTTTTTATGAACAAACCCAATAGCAGCAATTGATTTTTGTTCAGGGTAAAAAAAAAAAAAAGACAACAAACTTCACATTTTTTTGTTCTCTTTTTGCAGAAATAAATGAACTAGTAACTATTTTCAGTTTCCATTTATTCCAAACGAAATACGCTGAGGTTTGCATTTGTAAAGTGACATTATTATACGAGTGCTTTTGTAAGGCTCTTTAAATAAACTCTTTGTGAGAAGTTAATCAGTTCACCGCTGAACTGATGAATCTGGGGTCCAGTAAGAGATTTTACAATTTACAAATTTTCATAGAAGGGCGTCGATTTTGTGTTTAATCGAAGTGACAAAGCTGAGAGTTTAGATGTTGTTGCTCATAAAAACTACCTCCATTTTCAACAGGTGGCTTCAGAAGAGGCCTATTCTCAGACGCAACGTGTCCCAAATAGAGAGAAACACACACATTTACCCTTCGGTGACAGGCGTAGAGAACAAACCGCAAAGAGCAGGGATTGAGCAGAGGACTCAGCAGCTCTCCGCAGGGCGCCTGCATCTCAGACACGTGGTTTGCAGCGAGGCTGCGCTCAACATGCTGTCTGTCCAGAGAACTGACTGAGAGATTCACTGTCCTCACATGACTTTCATTACGCCGGAGAAGGCTTCATCATCGAGATTCGGCTCTCGCTGTCTGACTCCACCACTTATTCCTCTCAACACTTTGTCCTCCGCTCCCCGTGTGATGTTTTGAATTAAGGACTTCCTGCCGTGGCATTTAATGTAGCACTCTGCCGGTTATTTTTTTTGAACGTTTCAATACGTTTGAGACGTTGGATGGGTTTGGTTTTTGTTGTTTGTTTTTCAATTTGCAGTGCGAATGTGAAAAAGTATTCACACCCCTTCGATATTTCTACTTTGTCACGTAGCAACCACAAAGTTTTTTAGGATTTCTTGCGATAGAACAAAACAAAGTAGTCTACAGCTGTGGGAAGGAACAATGAAATACTGCATCCCACAACACACACTCTTCACAAATGTCACTCTTTGACCTCAAAGAGTGACATTTTTGCCTTATTTTACCAACAAACATTCTTCCACACACACACACACACACACAAAATCCTACAGCATAATGCTGCCACCACCATGCCTCAGCATGCCACTGTGGGGATAAATATCTACTTTCCTGCCACATGCGATGTGAGCCGCATCAGAAGTTAAAACTTGATCTCATTCAACAAGAAAACTTGTCCAAGTAGGACTTTTAATGGCTTCTTTCGACTATCATGACATTCTTCTTGCCACTTTTTCATTAATTTTGTCTTGTTGTGCTCCTTACCCAATTTGTCAAGTTTGACCCTGATATAGCCTCCATATTAAATTAATGCCAAGGGGGGTCAAATGGCACTTAAAGCCAATGTTGGGGTTTCAAAATAAGCAAATGTATACCATAATTGTATGCAACTTGTATTAGGTGTGTAAATAGTTTTGTGTGATACTGTTTCCAAACCAAAAAGTGGGATTTTTATTTTCTTCTTTTTTAAAGAGAGGTTGTTTTTTTTTTAATTTGAGGCATAAATGAGGACAGCAGCTGAGACAGGGACACACTGGCCCAAGATGGCGACAAATGCTCACCATGAGTCCTCTGTTCTTTGTACGGCATCGAGAACCGGAAGAAAGAGCAAAAATAACGGGAAAGCGACAAAAGAGCCATGACGACGTCTCATAAATCCTTTCACATTTACTGTAAAGCAACAGCCGGACGCGAGTGGGAACCACTAACCCCGACAAGAGCGTCCTTTGAGCGAGGAGAAACGGGGGACATTGTGGGCCGGGACCTAAAGGTCACCACGGCTGTGAGTCCGAACGCTTTGCCCTGGACTCCCGCTGAGTCACCGCTGCCTTTCGCCGACAGACGACGACCAGGACTAATTTGAGTTTGCCCGAACTTGTGCATCAGTCAAATATTAGTCACAGCTTTCCAGCTGGAGGGAGAACATGAAGAGAGCTCCTGTTGTCCGGACACAGTCTGCATTTCTCAGTCGGAGTGTGACGTGACATGACTGTGCTTCCTCTCCCCTGCTGTGTTGGCTGGTTGGCCCAGGACTCCCACAGCGATCCTGACTGGTTTCCCCTGAGCTAAGATATTAAAAATAAATAGATAAATAAACTCTTCTTCTGTGGAAAACAAAAGTTTCCTCTGTGAAAACAAAAGTTGTCTTGTCTTCTTAAGATTTTTATCACAGGCACCAGTTATTATCTGATGGAAAAACAAGAATGCTTCTCTCCCCGTTGCTCTTCCCCCCTGAGCAACAACCCAATATTTCACATCTAAGTCAAACCGAGGAATTTACCAGCTTGGCTAAAAGCTTCACAGGGAATTGGCCAATAATAACACAGTAAAAGTATTTAAAAGCTTAGGTTTTTTTTTTTTACCTTTCTCAGGTTATGACCACTCTCCAATTGATTTAATTGGGATTTTGTGAGAGAAAACAAATGAAAAGTAGTGTAAATGTCGAGATAGGGTTGCACAATTTAAATATATATATTTTTTGTCATTTTTGGCAGAACTACCCTCACTTATAGCTAAGGGTCTTTTGCGGTACATTTTTACCAGCTTCACACACAAAAAGAAAAAAAAAAAAAAGCTCAGATTGGATAAAGAGAATCACTGAACATAAATTCTCAGGCCTTGTCAAATATTCAAATTTTTTGTGCAAGGTTTGGACTTTGACTGGGACATTCTTACACCTTAACAAGAATGTGCAATCACTGATTTGTTGCTCTGTTACAGTCAAACTCACTCCACTACTTATTTAGTTGTAAGAACATAAATAGGTAAACATATAAAAGTGTAGCTCTTCTTTTTCAGGAAGTGGTTAGTTTAGACACAGACTGACGTTTTCAAGCCTTTATTTCTGTTAAATATGATGATTTAAGATTAGAATATTACATCAGGCCAACAAAAACATTTTAAGATTAATAAAAAAATTGCATGATTAGTGAAAAGTATGTTTAATTGCTGCTTAGAGGTTTTTATTTTTGATCTGACAAAACGTCCCACTGGAATTGGAGAGAAAAAAGTGAGTAATCGTGTAAGAGAGTGTTTCCTCTCTAAACCAAACCAATCTGGCTCTTTTGTGTAAAAGTGATTACTCCATACGGATGACTGACTGGTCATCAAGTGTTTTCGATAATTACTGTTGCAGAATTATTCTTTGCAGAATTATTCAGTCACTTCGGAGGATTCGGAGGATTTGCTGATGTGCTCTGCATCCTTGTCCTGCCGCACGACCCAAGCGGGTTTGAACTTCAGGTCACACACAGACTGAACATTCTTCTTCGTCAGTACTTTCTGGTAGAGAGCAGATTTATGGTGCTGCGGTCTACCGACTCCCAGTGCCTTAAAATGGCTTCATAATCCTTTCCAGAGTGGTAGATGTCAGTGTTTTTCATTTGTTCCTAATGTTTTTTTTTTGTTTTTTTTTAGATCGCCGCCTGATGTGTTGATTTCTAAGATCTTTTGACCTACTTTGCGTCGTCAGAGAGGATATATTTAAGTTTCTTGAATGTAATCATAATTGGTTTGATGGTTTGAAACGTATCAGGGGGATGGAGAAGCAGGAAGAGAAACAGTGTGCTTGGCAGGACATATTATTTTCAAATCACTCTAGGCCAGGGGTGCAACTAGAAACTTTCTGAGGAGTATGCAGATACATTATAGCTATAACCCTAAACCTCTGTTATTGATCATATTTACACATGCAAGTTGCAGTAAATACAGAAATAATTCTGGCACCCCCTCTAAAGCGGCATCCTTGTGCACATATAGGCTTTTTTTTGCGCCTATCTATAGGAATGTGATCATAAAGAACAACCCATTTTGACAAATTAGAGACTACATTTGTTAGAAACTGTGGGGGTTTTATACTGTTTCGAGTTTTAGACCAAAAATAATCAAAGGTGGCGATATTCCTGTTAAACGTCGTGACTCAACAGCCTCCTATTGTGAAAAGGTGTAGAGCAGAGAGAGACCCGAGGCTCGGAAACTATCACAGACAGAGTGATTCAGTGAAAGTGAATGGTTCTGACTCCTACCCATCACTGAACTGGGGGTGGGAAGGGGGGGTGGGGAGGAGGGGAGAGGCTGGAAAAAAGGGCAGGGAGAAGGACGGGAAGAGCGGGGGAATGACTGGTGACCGTGAGGGAAGAGAGAGAAAGACACAGAGGGAGAGAGAGAAAGGGGAGGGCTGTATGATTTAGCTGCAGGAAGCATTAAGAAGGAAAAACACTGCAAACGGGACGTGCAGCTTTCACTCTTTCAGTGTAGGGACGGGTTCCGTTCTGGCTCCTCAGAGGAGAACTTTTCCCACCGGGTCACACTTTGTTTCAGCTGCGCTCCCTCCACTCTGGAGACTTGTCTTCTTGATACAATCCGGGATTTATTTATTTGTTTTTTACTGCTTTTCCCCTCTGCCCCTCTCCCCTCCTCCGTCTCCCTGCGCTGGGTGTAATTTGTGTGGAGGCTCGGAAAAGAAAAAGAAGCAGAAGAAGAAGCAGAAGAACAAGAAGAAGAAGAAGAAGAAGAAGGCGACACCACAACAACAGGAGGACACGGGATCGCTTCGGGAATACCGCTTGGAGTTCTGGAGAAGGGAGGGAGAGAAAAAAACACAACCCCGCATAATGAAAGCCGCCTTGGGATTCTGCTTGATTTTCCTCACGCTGCACTCTCCCGGTGTGCTGTCCCTGTCCACACGTAAGTTGCACACAGATGTCCACCGATGCGCAAAGTTCCGCTCCTGTAGCGGGGGGTTTCGGCTTCTCTCTCTCTCTCGCTCTCTCTCTCTCTCTCTCTCTCGGGGCTGCTTCATCCGGATCCGCTCATGTCCAAGTGTGGGCAGCAGATCTGAGCTTGAAGCGGCACCGCGAGGAGACTGGGTCCTGAGAGCCAAACCTGTTGCAGAACTGGATTACTGCGCTGTTACATCACATGTTAAAGTCAGTAAACATTGGGATTTCAGCTGCATTTCACTGACGTGGAAAAGTAAAAATATATATGATTATGCAAGACGCCCACTTTCAAATAGGATTCAATATTTTGGTGATAATAAGTATGTATTTGACTGTTTTTCTTTATCAGTAAGTTATTATAATAATAACAGTGTTTACTATAAGCATGAGCCAGTTTGATAAGCTGTATGATAACCAAAAAACAGCATATATGTAACGGGAGAAAAAAAATAGGGTAAGAGTGGAACAATACATCCAGGTCAGACTGTACATGACACCTGGTGAGACAAAAATATCACAAATTTTTAATGGAAAATGAGGAATCCCAGTTCTTTTTCAACATTAACAAACTTTTTAAAAGTACAAACTGTTTTTTTCTTCCTTTCTTTTAAAAAAAATAATTTCTAATTGTTTTTATTAGTACATATATTGCAGATCAAAGGCATTCTGAACAACAGAAAAGTATTATGTTCTGACAAATAAGATAAAGATGAATCCCTATTTTAAATCTAGATTTTAAAATGTAGAATCCATTGTAGTCCTTTCTCAATGAAAGCTGTGCAGCAGCCCTTTAATGTGATATTAATCTGGACTGAAGCAGATGAAAAATGATCCACCTTCCAGTGAGGATGTTAAGCATCTCTGACATCCTTGTAGCCATAGATGCAGAAGTTTCAATTTAATTCACGTCAGTTTATTGCAGGACCGACACACAACACGTGTCATCTCTGGGGATTTTACAAGAAAAGGTCAATTCAGTCTAACTACACACACAAACTGATCCTAGCTATGAAATCACTGCCTCAAGATCAGTTCAGTATTCGAGTTGAAAAGGTTTTCTGTGGAAGGAAACCTGGCCAGCCGACTGCATTGAGTCGTCGGCTTGCAGCATTCACTCCTCCTGGACGAATGCATAGCGCCAGCTGAAAACGGCTCGCCCTGTGTTGTTGACTTTCCTGCAAACACAGAGCGCCTAGACTAGACGCAATGCTGGAAATATTCGATTTGCAGATGATAGAGAGGCAAAGGGGTGATCCGAACGAGGCCCTCTCACCAGAAACACGTTAAACTCATCAAAATTCAAGAGGAAGCATGCAAAAAGCTGGTCAGCAGCTATAAGAGTTTAACTGGTGTGATAGCGAATAAGGAGGGTAGAAATTATTGTGGATGTCCTTTTTTATATAGAAAATGTGAATAAAAACAGATTATTATACATTTTTAAAATTGATCGTCCTTTTATACTTTTTTTCAAAAATGTTCATCTCATTTACTATTAGAAATTAACTTCTTGGTCGAATAAAAATGATTATAAATGCATAAATAAGTCATAACAATACAGACTCGTTGCTGGAAAGCCTTAAAGTGATTTTTTATTTTTTCATATCAAAAAGGTGCAGAATTCTTTTTAAATGGCTTTTTCTTTTTTTTTTTACTATCTTGTCCAAAGTTGTATTTACTTATTATTGAGGCATTTCAATGAGTTTCACTGTTTTCAGGGACTAAATTGACCCGAGTGAGAAACAGCAATAGTTACAATTCAACACTGACCTTGTAGATAAAATAACTCGTAGCAGCATATCGAGGCGGCAGGTGCAGCTCCAATTCTTCCCACCAAAATAATCCGACACGATGAATAATTCAGTCATAATAATGTCATATTTGGCGTTCATAAGAATTTAGATTTTTTTTTTTTTTTTGCTTTGTGCTTTTTGCATCGTACTGGAAGAAAAACAAAAAAAAAAGCGTCACAGCATCCTCCTTTCAGCCAGCTGACCAACAGTTTGCAGCAACAGGCTCCTTCACTCAAGGCTCCAGCCAGCTGGGGAAAAGTCGTCACCGAGGCAGTTTCTCTTAACGTCCGATTTAAAAAAAACAAAAAAAACACTAAACCATCCGGCTGAAAATTTTAGAGCTACAGAAGTTGCAACTTTCGAAACAACTTCTTAAATTAATCGGCCCAGGCCTCCTTGGGACCCTTCCTGCCTGCGCTCCGTTTGATTTGTGGATACGTTTGGGGGGCTGAGGTATGGGGACAAATGCCATTCTGTCTGCCTGACAGCCCAGATTATTGATGTTCTCCTGCTGCAGTTGCATTGCTTGTATCCCATGCGGAGAGCGAGCTCCCCTCCAGGGAGGCTGGATTTCAACAAGTCAGGCCATAATTCGTTTAGCACATGGCGAGCATGGGGGCTTTACGGACCGCAACAAAGCGGTGACATCACTTGCTCGGGATTTTGGAGAATGCGGGAGCGCCAGCTTAATGCACAATAATGTAAATAAATCATAGTTATGTCCGGCTCAGCCGCTAAGAGGCTGGATTAGCTTTAATGGTGAGCTCACTAGCAAACAGCAGCTCTTCAGACCCTCATCCCTTTTTTTAAAAGGCACAATAAAAGGAAGGATTCGGGGCTTTAAAGGGAATAGCAAGCAATGAATGTAACCTTTGCCTCTGCTTATTCCACAACGTTAATGGTCGTTAGCATTTAACACTGTTATAAAGGGCAGTGAAGCCCCGTCACACAATCTGCTACCAGCATTAAGTTGTTTAAATGTTCGTGTTTTATTGCATCCCAGGGCTGAAGAACAAATATCGCAATTATCACAGTGCCTCGCAAAAGTAATCACTCTACCTACGCTTTAAAAGCACCAGCTTCAGTGGATTTTATTGGGATCTAAACCAACGCAAAGTTTTTCTTTTTTCAGTAAAAAAAATAAAAAATTATTTAGCTCCCTGAATTAATGCCTTGCAGATAAATAAAAAAGAAACGGTGATAATAAATAAAAAAGAAACTGTGAAAAGCAATTAAGTCCAACCAAAAATTCCCAAGTCTATTCAAGCTTGAACTTTGACTAGGCCATTCTAAAGCTGAAATGTGCTTGTTCTCAAGTTACTTGCAGCATCAAACTGGGTTGCTATCACTGTGTTCCTCAGTCTTCAGGATTATGTGGACTCTATTTACTAATCAGGTCACTTCTAGAGACAGCTGGGTGCACTGTGTTTTATTTAGGGGTATCATAGTTAAAGAGCTCAAATACAAATGCAAGCTGCACCTTTCCGAGTCCAACAGACTGAAGCTATTTGCCGTTTTTCTTCCATTTTAGGCATTATTTTGGTCCATCTTATGAGATTCTAAGAAAGGGGGGGAAATGGTCTCAAAGCAATTATGTAACCGAAATACGTCACATTTTGTAAATTTCTTTCGCCTCAGGTTAGAAATAAACACCATTATATGATTCTGTAAATCAAGAAGAAATCAGCTCTGCTGCTCCTTCCTCAGCCTCTTCGCAGACAATGTTGCATGGCTCATTGTTACCAAATGTTGCGTGACTTCCTCAAAAATCTCCAAACGGCTCATGTGCATCGGTTGTCAAAGAGCCCAGAAGAAAGCTCCCTTTCAGCTGCTGGATGGACGAGCGCAGAGTCGCTGCTTTACTGGTGGGAACAGCGAGTACGACGTACCTTTGAAGACCACCGCAGACTAGAGTCTAGCCACTCGGGACTAGTGCAGTTGGCAAGTCGTGGAACAAAAGCAAAGGCATTTTCTCATTTCTCAGCCTGAATTCCGTCACCCATTATCACGATGTTGGACTCATCCTCGGGCGTGATGAGAGCTTCCGTCTCTCCAAACAAATCATTTCGTACAAGCCATTTCCTCCAGTGAACGTGTCGGGGAGAGACAATAAACAGCAGTAATTGTGTCTCGCTTTGCAGTGTTTGAACTGCGAAGGAGAGGGGTGTTAAGAGGGCTTCGCACTCCGCTCCGGGGCAATGTCCCGTCCTCAGTGCCTGGAATACATAAACACCGATTGTTATTCAGCTGGAGCGGGGTATTACTGGCTAATCATGGCCGCCTTTGGTCCACTGTATCCAGTGACAAAGACAAACAGCCCCTTTGCATCGGCTTGTTTGTGTTCGTGTGTGAGCACGCATGTATGGAAGCGTCGTGTCGAAGGCCTCGAGAGGCGGCAGTGATACTAACAGAGGAGTGGAGTTACAGATGAGCTGGTGTCTTCAAAGGCGGCTCCGCCATGAAAGACCACACAATGTCTGTCAGCGTAAGGTGGCTGGCTGCTGAATAGAC
Organism: Poecilia mexicana; assembly: GCF_051168715.1. Taxonomy (NCBI): domain Eukaryota; kingdom Metazoa; phylum Chordata; class Actinopteri; order Cyprinodontiformes; family Poeciliidae; genus Poecilia; species Poecilia mexicana. The sequence continues at coordinate 9,734,757 of NW_028263391.1, read as the reverse complement.
GTGGCCTCGGGTGCAGATTTTGTAGTGGTCTGACAGTGTTGACACTCTCGCTTGCAAGCTGCTCAGTCATTTCCTCATAGAAACCCTCTCAGATGCGTTCGTATTGGTTTCTGCATCGGTTGGAAACTTTTTTTCTTTTTTTTGTTAGAATATTGCTGCTTTAGAAAATAAAATCCTTTCTTCTCATCTTTTCTCCTTGATCCTTCCTTTTATCGGGCGGTTCACCTGAGAGATCAAAAGCTTCTTTATTTTAAGTGCGATTAGGATGTGGGATTACCAATTTTGAGCTGGACTCTCTTTAAATGTGAACCTAATAGTACTAAAGAAGTTGAATGACTATGTTTTAGCACAAAATAGTTCACTTTTTGTGCTTAGTGCATCAGAAACTGCTGATTTGCAGTATTATGGTTCCTTCCTCGTGTAGCTTTTTGAACAGTTCTGTATGAAGAGATTGGAGTCGGACAGCAGAGAGTTACTGCTCACCGAACCTTAATGCGTGGGTCTATGGCAGCCATTTTCCTCATATGCGTTTTGGTATTTTTGTCCCTGACGCAATCTGAGTAATTTAACGTAAAAATGTTAATATCAATTCCATGTGTACAACTTTAAAAAGCTAGTGCTGTGGTGGTGCAGGGGTTAAGCACAGCCCACATAAGGAGGCCTTGACGTGGCTGTTGCAGGCTTGATTCCCAGCCTGGTGACCTTTTCCACATGTCTTCCCTCTTTCTCTTTACCTACTTTCTTGTTTTAGCACTTTCAAAAAAAAAAAGGCCACTAGAGACAAAAAAGCTAGATTCAGAATATACTAAAATAAGACTAAATCTCATCACTTACACCAGGGTTTACCCCAGTGTTTTATAAGCCTGGCGGGCCACCAGGCTTTACTTGTTCCCCCACCAGGCTGAGCGTTGCTAAGTTGTTTTTAAATGTTTGCATTTTTTAGGACCTTATAATTGGTGTTCAGGTATTAATCTTCCAATCTTTTAATAACACATAATTATCAAGTGATTTTTTTCAAATTTCCTGTCAACTTTAAACATTTTTTTAACTCAAAAAGACAACGGCCCACTGGGTTTAGCAAGTTTTGTGGGGGAAACCTTGTTTACACTTTCTTATCAATGATGTTTCTGTCTGACGTCTCCTATCTGCCATTTTTGACAGATATTTTGTCATGTGACTGTAGTTTTTGCAAGGCAGTCTCAAAATGTCAAATGTCTTTTATGTCAGTGGTTTTGACAAAATGATCCAAATCAAAGGTGTTTTCAGTTTTTCTCTGACATATACGTCATATGTTACGTTCTTGATGAGTACCATGTAAAACCAAAGATTGAATGAGGTCTAAATGTTTAATTCTATGGTTTTTTTCCCCCTTCACATCATTCTGAAGAAAAGATGTTCATTAAGAACAACAGAATGGTGAGTCGGGGTTTTTTTTCATTAAAAGACGCATTTCTGCAGGTGATTTCCAGTGGATAGTAAGACCATCTTGAATTGCCTTTCAGCTGGAAGTTAGTCTGAAAGTGGCACACACAAGAGGTGTGGACAAAGTGTTATTGGTATTAGAGGCAACTGTGAAAACTTTCTCTGCAGGCCAAGCTCATCTGCATTCAATAAGAGGAGCAAAAATCACTAACAGAACCGTAAAACAGATGACCGGACTCTCTATGATCAGGACTTGTCTGTGTGTCTGTGACAGCAGAATCTGAAAAGGTCCTGGGTTATGTTATGTTCCCACCAAAGTTAAACTTCTGCTAGTAGGTTTAACGCCGCCGTCTAGATCTTTTAGTGTTTCAGGGGCTGGACTCCCGCTAGTTTTTGTGACCAACCTTGAGTGCTAAAGCAGAACCAACTTATAAAGACATTGCTTGGTAAAGCGCCCAGGTGTTCCCAGCATTGCCTTTACTACATCATTTGGTGTAAATGGCCTGAAGATGAGTGAGTCTAAAATTTACAATTTACTTTAAATTGGTTTATTTTAATAGACACTGAGAAGTATGTTGAGCAAAGATGGAATCTTGCTTTAATGAACAGCAGCAGTCAAGTTTTGGGTTGTTTAAAGCTTTGGGATTTAGTCACTTCCTTCCTGACGAGGCATGCTTTAGCCTAATGAGACAAAAACCAAGGCTGAAAATTAAATGAGTCATAGACTTATTTAAGAGGAAGATGGTGTCATTATCTCCATTATAACACCATTTCCTCTTTGCCTTAAACACCGTTAATAGTAGATGAGTGATATATTAAGCCTACTTAAAACATCATAACATGCTGGATTATGCGTGTCCTGGCCAGAAAAAACAGAAAAGAGCAAGCAAGATGTAATTTCTTTGCTGGAAGCAAACTACTTAATAGACGACTTCAAGACTCGCAAAGAAATCAGCGTGGCCACCACTGGATCGATGTTGATTGTCGCCACCATTTCCATTTTCACAAAAGGTCTTACCTCAGGTGATTCACAGGTCCAAGATATAAAGTGTACAAACCAGAGCCACTTTTTTGTCAGATAAATGGAAAGTTATTAGCAGAAAATCCAGTTGAATTCAGAGACGTTGCAGTCAAAAACACAGCAGCCTCTCACTTCCCTGTTTACCTGCCTCATATTTAGTCATATCTTTAAAAATCAAGTCTTGTCGTTCAACTTATGTAGTATTAACTGGGAAAAGAAAACCCCAAAAAACCAAAACAGTGACATCCTTGTTTCATTTAAACCATAGCAAGATAACAGCTGTGCTGCGTGGTCTCAGTCTCTGCACACCACATTATGTTCACACTCCCTCCATCAGGTTGGTCAACTGGTTGCCTCATTAGCATTTCCAGGTATCTTCCATTACAGTAAGTCTGACATGATTGAAGGTTTTCCCCAATTTCCACTGGAAACTGTAAAAACTACACCCCTGCAACGCAGCAGCTGAGAAAGTGAAAGGCTAAAGACACTAAACCCGCTGACCGTGTCGCCGTCTTTCTGGCTCAGCCTTAACAAGAATCGATTCGGTTTCTTTACAGAGTTCATGGAAAAGTTGACGTTACTTTATGGTTACCCTAAACGATGATGAAAACCAAAGTCTAAAAAGCTGTCAATTAGACATAGACTCCCTTTTGCTATACCATGTAGCTTAGCTACCAGTAGCATCGAACTTCTTACTTCTACTTTTAGCCGCAACTCAAAGGCTCATGACTGCCACCACCTGGGCATAAAGAGTTGTGTCAAGGACGTAATAAAAGACAGAAAAGAAAACTCTTCATATGGATTCCCATAGTGATGCGTTTCTGGAGTCCAATTTCTTTTCATGTATTCACGTGGCTGAATACATGAAGTCAGGAGGAAAATTCAAATGATAGATGGATAGAAGTACTTTATTCATCCCAACCGGGAAATTACTGTGCAGTTGCAGCATACACATACACACAGATTAAATTACAATATGAAAAATAAAAATAAGATAAATGCATAAAATATAAAATGTAAGATGTAAGATTCTGTACAGTATGAACAGTGAAAATTAATAATCTGTACAGTCCGTACAATAGTGCTTTGTAAACAAATGTCGGTTTACGTAAAATTTGGGCTAAAACATCAACTTATTTTTTTCTGAGCAAAACAAAGGATTTGTCAACTTTAAATAGCCACAAAAAAAAAAAAAAGATTTCCAACGACATTCTTTGAAGGTTTATTATAACAAATTGACTCTGTGTTATTTCATGTTAAGTCCAAAGCCTGTTCCTTTATCGCCCCAACACAATAAGCTGTCTCCCTCCTAACATACACTAACACCATCAAACTGGCTTCTCTCTTGCAGATGTAGCAATCGTTTACCCCCAGGACCCTGTGCTTCGCATGGGGTCCAACCTGACCGCCAGCTGCTGGGTCCACCCCGAACTCGGGGTCCACGCCAACTCTCTTTTCTGGACGCTGAATGGTCATCAGCTTCCCAGCTCCCTCTACCGAGTGCTGAGCCCGACCAACCTGAGCGTGACCCTGGCCGGGCTCAACGCCTCCAGGCAAACCTCTGGCGACAACCTCGTCTGCCACAACCACAAGGGGCACATATTAGCTGGCTCCTGTCTCTATGTTGGGAGTAAGTTGAAGTTTAAGACGTGTAACATTTGAACAGTTGTGTCTACATCTGTTTGTTTTTTTTATTATTTATTTTAATGCTTCGTTGTATCTGCAGAAGATTTCTAAGTAAAATGCTTGGTGGATGAAGAAGAGAGCAGATTACTGGATGGAGCAATACACAGAAGAGATGAGGGGAGTGAAGAGGAAATGGGAGTAAAAGGGAGAGCGAGGAAGTAGTGGGTAGATTTTTAAGTGTCCCTGCACAGCTGAAGTAAAATTTTATGCTTTTTATGACCACCTTTAGACCCAGTAAGAGGCCTCAGTGATGCTTTGACCATCTGTGTGGTCCACTGTTGCTGCAAAGGCTTGACAATTTACGGACGAAGAAAACCACTTGTACTTTTGCACTTGTATGAGCAAGCACCTATCAACCTTTCCGGCACTTCACCTCATTTTCTCATTTGCCTCTTAGGAGGTTTAATGTACAAGCAACATTTGAGCACAAAGAGATTGACGCTGTGATGGAGGGGGGATGTTTTTAGGTCAGTTAAAGAGAAAAAATATGTTCTCTTAGTTGGACAAAGTCACGTTTGTGTGTCCTGTAGTGACCAAGGTAAACAGCCTCGTCGGTCTGGATGTCTTTGCTCTACAGAAACGGGAAAATGAGAAATGTCTCCTGTTGCTCAGTTGACTTTGTGAAATAAATGCTGAGACAAGCAGCAGCTACTGTTTTGAAACACCTTACTTGTTGAGCTGCAGATCATTTCGTCCTGTTACCATCTGATATTTTGGCCATGCATGTGATTTTGTACCTGAGGAACAAGGGTTTAGTGTAATACTTTGTAAATCTACTACTAGTAACGCATTAGAAATAAATGAAGTTAAATTAATACCTACAAATGTGAGGCTTGGTTTAGTCGTTGATCTTAATCTCTCATATTTCCCCCTCAAGGGAGGTGCGACATAAAGTCTTAACGAAATATTCAGTTAAATTATATGTCATTTATGAATATCGACATTTATCTCTATAATTCAGCCAAATACTGCACTTATAACGGTAAGAGAAAGGTTGATACACATGCTTAAAATACATGTTTATGGGTAAGAAAAGGCAAATTTACTCAGAAGTCTCGTTTAACATGCATGTATTTAAACATTTTTTAAAATAGCTTTAAATGTCTTCAGAAATCCTTTAATTTGTAGGCGATCGTGCGACTTCTCCCTACGTCGATGCCCGTTTGTGCTCCTTTCTACCTCTTTAAAATAGCTTTCTTTAATATCCAGTGTTTTAAAGGACACGCCTTTTTTAGGGAAAGAAGAAAATTGAATTGTGTTTCATTGTAAATAAAAAGTGAATGTGAAAAACTATGGGGGACACCAAATGATCAAAGCAGCAAAGATTCAGAGTATCAAACTGAGCAGAATCTGTGCTACAAAGACAAATTAGACTTATACATTTTTCAATCACTGCAGCTGGTGGTTATTTTTGCCGTTTGATCTGTGGATGTAGTAAACTGCGGACTACGCTGTCATTCCTTTGTTCACGGTTTTCACTGAGGAGGAGGAGGAGAAGAACGATGTCGGACTCACACAGCTCAGATATCCACTGGCTTTTTCTCAAACACATTAGCAGAGTTGAAGCTGATATCATAATTTCTGAGTGACACTGGCACTCCGTGTACTCTGTGTTCCTCGGAGAAGGTGACCATAACTCTGATTTGGACAGTGCACATGTGTGCACATGCGTCCACACACACACACACACACACACACACACACACACATGCACTAATTAACAAAGAGGAGTTAATTTTACCTCTTCGCTGACTCGTTTATCCTCTGTTTTATCTCCTTTTCTTACCTACATGTTCGCCACTTCCCGTCTTCCAGTGCCTCCAGAGAAACCAGTCAATCTGACCTGCTGGTCCCGGAACACCAAAGACCTGACGTGCAGCTGGGCGCCCGGAGGAAAAGGAGAGACAAACATCAGCACGCTGTACAAGCTAAAGTACAAACTCAGGTGCAGAGACACACTCAAACCTCACTGATGATGACGAGATTCAGAAAGTTTGCCTGAAAAATGCAAACTACATTGAAATAAAAGTCTCAAAGCAACTTCTTAAAAGTCTCAGATGACGGAGGAAATAAAAAAAATAAAATCCCGTATCATCACTCCCCATTCAGATGGTACGGCACCGAGAAGGAGTGCGAGGATTACAGCCACACGCAGCCGTACTCCTGCAGCATCACGCAGGACCTGCACCTCTTCACGCCGTACGAGATCTGGGTGGAGGCCTCCAACCGGCTGGGCCGAGCGACCTCCGACGTCATCATCCTTGACATCCTAGATGTGGGTGAGTGAGAGAAGCGACACGCATTGACCCTCTTGCTTTGTCTGACGTTGTCTTTGTGCCGTCTAGCCTTACGCCCTAGATAGCAGAAAAGCTTTTTAAAGTGAACAATATCTCGCTGCCTTTCCTCTCTGCAGATGCTAGATGTACTCAAATAAATCATTGGTCTCCTGTGGAATAGCATTTTGTTTTTCCCCTCTGGGTAAATTTAATCAATCATCTTAATTACCTGGTAACTCTTAATTAAATTAGGTGAATGATTAAAGTTGATTGTCTAAGTGGGAGTGCCTTGTTGTTCCATGAGATTGTAAGCGGTGCTAAATAGAGTCAGGGCTCCAAGCAATCTGAAACCTCCTCTTAGCACCTGCCTCATGTTTGAAATCATTACAAAATCCGAGGTGCAAATACGTCTTAATGTTATTTGCTTGTTATTTGTTAATAAGCCGGCAGCGATTTGAATGCTTTCACCCTTTAACCTCGCCTCGCCTAAGCAGTTAACTTGACAAACCTGAGAGCGAAAACGTTGTTTTAACTTAATGTAGCTCTTAACATAATTGTACAAATGAAAGATGTGTAATGATGTAGTTTGCCTAAAGGGCTTCTTTTCTTTTTTTCTTTTCGGCAGACATTCAGAGGAATGTGAATGAGCGTTCTCATTTGTCTTTTAACTGCCTGGAAAGCTTACAGCTCTGCGTCATGCAAGGCTCTTAAGAGCACCTTCTTGATGCGTTTCATCAACTTGTGCAATATCAAAAAATGCTAAGTAGTGGTGCCAGTGACGGGGGGGGGATGCTTTAGTACAGCTTTTACTTGTTCTAGAAATGATGTCTGATCCTGCTGAAGTATCGCAACAGCAGCTGTGGTCCAAAGTGGTTGGAACGATTTTAGCTTTGGAAATGAAAATAAAACAAACAAAAAAAAAAACTAAATGAACCTGCAGAACTTATTCTTTTGATGTTCGTAATTAATTTTTTACTGATACTTTTATGGACAGTAAACGATGGTAGATTTTTACATGCGGGCGGGGGGAGGGGGGGACTGAATTCAGTTTTAAACCTGCTGATCAGCGATCAAACATCTCTAATTGATTGGGACAATAATGTGGGACATCTTAAGTGTGTGTCCATTTCATGATTTCCAAAGATCAACACATGTTTGACTCATTTTAATGTCGTTTTGTTCCGTCTTTCTCATTTGAACGAAATGGCCATATTTATACCCCAGGGGAACAAAAAAATAAAAAATTAAATGTCCTGAACATCCGGATCAACTAAAAAAGTGACGTTTATGTGCTTATACAGGGAATGTGCCATTGAGGCATTTTTGTAAAACATTTTTTTTAAACACAGGATTAAATAAATGTAAGTAACTTAAAGGGTGGATTTAAAAAATGTTTTCAGTGTTAGATTATTCTTCTGTAATTTGCTTATTCTTATGTATCTTTATGAAGGGTGAACAACTGAAGGCATCCCATTTATTTATAATTCATCAGATCTGTTTTGCTTTAAAAAAAATCAAATATTTTAAACACAAATATGATCAGGTCTCCATAAAAATATCTTTCAGAATTCGATACCAAAATAATTTCGTTAAGTTCATACGAGCGGTAAGAAAGGAAAACAAATCCAACTGCTCCGATTTTCCACATAACGTTAATATGTTGGGGCACATCACATCACGTCACGCCGTGATCTGATTTCTCATAAAGTGCAGCATTAAACGAGTCTCTGTGGCTGCAGTGTCACGGCAAAGTTTTCATCTGACTTCATACTGATGGGAAGTGAGTTGCATTCCCTTTTAAAGCTATGCTATGTGGTCAGTTGCCGAGCTTACAGGAGCATGCAACAGGATCAAATGCTCCCACCGTGCCAGGCGTGCGCTCCGACCTGGACATTCATGCTTTTTTTGTTCTGACTCTCGTCAGAAAAAACAGCAAAATCCGTCTCGTCTCATTGTAAAGCGCCCGAAGATGACTTTTTGTTTCGCGCTGGCTTTGAACTCGATTCAAAGCCAGCGTCTCTTCTGACGAGCTCATTTTCTCTTTACTCATGCTTGGTGGACATAAACACAGAGAAACACTCGCGCACCCACGCACCCACACACACACACACACACACGCACACGCACACACACACACACAGACTGATGGAATGTTCCATGCTGATCCTCGAACCTAATCCTGTCTCCAAGGCAGCTGCAGACCCCGAGGCCTGAGCAGCCCGGGCTTTGAGGCTTTAGGTCTTGGACCTGAAATAATACAACCTGATAAGCTTGGAATTCCTCACCTTGTTCTCTGCTGACACTCTCTGAACTTTTCTGGGAAAAACGTCCTGAAAGAATACAAAGTTTCTGGGCCGGACTTGCCAGCGGCAGGGAGACGAGCGTCCATCAAACGTTAATCCTATTGTTCTTGTTAATGTATTCAAGCACACACCTGTTTACACGCCTCGAGGGCTGGGCCGGGCCCCCGCACAGAAACAGAGGGGCATCCTGGGAGTGGGCGTTTTCTCGATTCGTGTGAGTGAGTGCTGTGTTTGGGTTGTCTCTCGTGTCTCGTTTACCCAGCCTTTTGCTTTTCATTCGAGCGTCTTCCACGGCAAAAGCAGGTCATTAGGAAACCACACCTGCGCCGAGCTGGCGTGAGTCACTCACACCTACGGTCGGGTCCAATCAGTCCTGAAGGCGAGGTGGAAACTCCTACGGGTTTCCCGCATTCCTCAGTCGCCGGGAGATAGAGAGCTAGAGGAAACTTGCACACGTATAACTTGGAAATGATGACGTGTTGCGGGGTGACACAACATATACAAACACTGATTCATCTCCAGTGTGTCATGTCTCAAGTATCTGCATATACACTTGCACGAAATTTGCGAGGTTTTGGTAATATCTTACCTGCAGTAGATACCTCTCTTGTCAGCTTTGGTCACTGTCTCATGTTCTGGAGGCCGTAGCTAACGGCTCTGAAGAGAAATACCGGGGTGAGAATTTGCCTCTAACTTCCTGAATCAACTCCAATCTCAAACAAACCATGTAAACACTTTTTTTTTTACTTTTAAACCTTTGCTATAGTCGCATTAAGCAGTTATTTACACAGAAATCAATGATTAGTTACACAGGAAATTGAGGTTGGAGGCAGTGCGCCCTCCATGATCTTCCTGAGTGAAACAAGTACCAAGGAGGGAGCATGTTCTGTCAGAGTGACCATCTGATGTAAATGTAACGTTTTGAAAAAAACAAACAAACAAAAAAAAACAATTATGGCGGTTTAAGTAAACTCAGTTTTAGTTGTTCTGATGCTGCAATTGTTCTGAATGGGTCTCTGACTGGACAGGTTTTACGTGCTCAGTTGTGAGTTTTATTGATGGTGTGCAGCAACTTTTTAACTCCGATTCCCAGGCAGAGTTCAGTTTTATTCGGATCTCATCTGTGCAAGCCACCAAAAACTACAGTGGAGATGATAAACGTCGGCCTGTGCCAAAGCGAACACCGCTGAGCTACGTTGCACATTTAAATTTAAATTGAAATAGTAGTCTATTGTGCCGACCGCCTCTGGGCTGTACATTAGAACAGTCTTTATGATTAAAAGTCATTCTTTATAATATTCAAGGTTTCAGGGGGAAAAAAATTGAGAGTCTTTTTTATGAGACAAAACATTTTTGGGTCTCATTAATCTTCAGAAAAAGAGTAATGATAGCGATTTTAGCTCATTGATTGAGTTCATAGTTTCTGCGTTTAGAGACATTTCATCCATTCATTTTGAGAAAATCTTTCTTGGCAGGCTCAACGATTTATACCTTAAAAATATGCCACCAACATATTCATTTAACAGAATACACAATTGTTTGTTCTCAGATTAACTCATGCGTTGAGCATTGTAATAACATGTTAATATCTCAATTCACATACAAAGTCCTGCTGGTTTTGTGAGCTTCCAGCTATGCAATACACACACACACACACACACTTACACACACACACACACACACACACACACACACACACACACACACACACACACACACACACACACACTTTAAGGCCTGTTTCTGCAACAGCTGTAACCAGATCCTGGTCAGATCGTAGGGATTCTCCAGAGGCCTTCTCAGCTCTCTTCACGATCATTTTCCTTTTTCTTGTTAGATGCTGACAGAATAGTTATGTTGTTCTCCGTTTTCTCTCCTGACAGTGACCACAGACCCTCCGTCAGGTGTGACCGTCAGCCGCTTGGGCCAGCTGGAGGACCAGCTCAGCGTTCGCTGGGAGGCGCCGCCGGCTCTCAAAGACTTCCTGTTTAAGGCTAAATACCAGATCCGCTACAGGCTGGAGGAGAGTCAAGACTGGAAGGTAAAGAACATCTCACATTTTATATATTTATAAAAAGAAAGCTGCATTCAAATTACGGTCTGTTTTGTCTTATTTTACCAACAGAGCAGTGATCATTATCAGTATAGACATGTATTTGTATTTTTTTGTTTTTATTATTATTAATTTAATATTATAAATACTATAGATAAATATTCCTTTTGGGTGCGTAAGACTTAGTAAGATCAGATGAAGCAGTGCAGGACTGTTGGGTGTTGAACTGAAGCAGTGAAGGAAACAGAAATCTGTGTAATATTGGTAGATATCAGTTATCAGATGATAATATTGACCCCAAATGAACAAAATCATCTTATATAATATTAATTTTGTAACATGCTTGCAAATTTTCCCCATGTTAGCAACTTATGCATCCAAACCCTGGCAGATTTTACTTGTAGTTAAGTATTTGAATGAATTATGGATGTAAATCACCTCAAACCCCGGCCCACAAATCTCACATAGTTTAATTGAACGCATGTGAAATATGACAGAGTGTGAAATCTGTTCAAACCAGAATAACTCTCGACGATGTCGTGTTTAAAGTACGACATAAAAAGGTCAAATTCACGTAAAACGTTGTCGAGGCAGATACAAACCATCCCCAAATGATAAATAGTCAGTTTTAAACTCCTTAAACAGTGTTTTGTCTGGTAAAATCTGATGCCCTAAGCTGTAGAATAGAATAGAAATATCCATTTACATTTTTGAAATTCAGGTGTGCAAACAGGAGTTTACAGACAAACAGAAAACAAAAGAATGAAAGATTGTACAATAAGGCAAGCTGATCAAAGTTAATGTAATATATCTTGTATGAATTACCTCCAGCTAATCCTAAACCTCTGGCGATCTCTGCTGTATTACAGGAATTACATCAAAAATTTTCCCCAGGTTTATTTTCAATTAAAAAATACTCCTACAGTAATATTTATTTATGTCTTCATTCCAAGACGGATAAAATTAAGGGGCATTTTTTTCACGTAAGCTGCATGAACTAAAGGGCTCAGGGCCTTTTTTTTTTGTAGAAATTGCAGCATTGTTGTTTTAAAATGCTGCAAAATGTGCGTAAACAGGCCCAAACAGAAACGCAGCGGCACACTGTTTTTGATGCGGGACGGTTTTGTAGAGAAATCATTTTCCCCAGGATAGGAGGGAAGATTCTCCTGTAATTAGGGAGGAATTACAACGCTGTAATATAAGCAAGTCGGTACCTGCAAAGTGGAAATGTTAAAAAGCAAAAAAAAAAAAAAAAAGGAGGCGGAGGAGTGGAGAGGCGCGGTGATACCGATACGAAGGAGGAGGGAGGAGGAGAGGCCCGAATCCAAGTGGCTTGAAGGGCTGATGGTGGAAACAAAGCGCCTCTGAAGCGGCCCTAATCATGAGGTCATGCTGGGGAGCGGAGGGGATACATCTCAGCTGTTAATGTCTTCAATATGGCTGCAAAGACGCTCAGCTGTAACGTCTGCCTCAGTTGGCCGCCTGTGCGTCACATCATTAGCTCTCCAATGCCTGTAATTTACATGTTCTGCTTTCTGTTGGAGTCCTCCTTAACAAGTGTTTACAGACAGGATGTCAGAGAGAAAGTGGGGGATTATTAGGCCAGATTATTAACTGCAGCATGTGTGTGTGTGTGTGGGTGTGTGTGTGTGCGTGTGTGTGTGCGTGTGGGGGTGTGTGTGTGTGTGTGCGTGCGTGCGTGCTTCTTTCTCCTCCCATTTAAAGTATCTCGCTGTCTTCAGTCCTTGTTTGTGCGAGTACCTGTGTGTGTGTGTATGTCGGAGTATCCGAGTCTGTAATAAATAATAGGGAACAGATTTTAGCCAGCAGGCACGGTTACGTTAAAATACTTTCATAAACATGCTGATCAGGAGCCGCTAAACAATGTGGTGCACATGCATGTTTTGGCCTGTGCATGGTTTGCGGTTGTGTTTTCTGCATCTTGATTCTGCTTTGTGCTTTAGTTTTTGCCCATTGGTATTTAATACTGTGGTCGGACCTCCAGCGCTCAGCTCCTCTGTGTTTGTGCCTTTCTTCCGCTGCCCAGGTGATGAATGATGTCGGGAATCAGACGTCGTGCAGGCTGGCTGGCCTGAGACCCGGAACGGTGTATTTCGTGCAGGTATGGCGGGTTTGTAGCAATGCACTTGTGGCCAAGTGTGAGCGAAACTCTACACATCCTCCTGGTGAAGCTCCTGGTTTTTGGCGACTAAACCAGTCGATAACGCGATACATCATTCATTTCCCCAACTTTCCACAGCTGGTGTCACGTACATCCTGAACAATTCAACTTAAAATCTAACAAATATGTTTGAGGTGGAGGATTTAAAGATAGCTGCAGTAGCATGTCAGCGTTATTACGCACGCCGTTAAATGTCGGGAATTAAGTTAGCGCTTAGCTGAAACCCCTTTTGATTTAATTTCAGCGTGCCACACCACCAGTTTGCAAAAGTTTGTAAAAATCTGTCCGTTTCTCTCTTCAGTCCCACATTTGTCCTGTCAGATTTATTTCTAGACTCTGGTTCATCCAATCACAAAATTGTAATTTCCTCCTGGTGAAGTCATTTCCTTGTTGGTGTGGATGAGCGCTTGGACTTTCTGTGATGCTAAATAAATAAAACCCTCTTCTTCTTCAGGCTGACACCACGCATTTTAGCAATTTGGGTCAAAACTTTGCTGTTGTTTGTAGCTGCTCACAATTGTGAACACTTTGACAAAAACATGCACGTCTGAAGAAATGTAATCCCAAATCACGATGCTCTCACCGCCATGTTTCATCCTGCGTATTGATCATGCCAGAGTCACTTCTAATAAACGCTGCTTGAAGAAACGGTTCTCCCCGCTGAAACCGCCATTTTACATATAATTAAAATATTAAATTGCCAACATGTCTTCTTTTTTCGAACATCTATCATCCAATAAAAGACACCAAGCAAATATACCCAGCCCAATTAATAATCCCTTAAGTGGTATAAAATTTGTTTCTGAGACGGATTTTTTTCAAAGAATAATACCCAAAGCTCTATTTTTTTTTTTTTTTTTTTTTTTTTTTTTGTGGAACTGAACTTTTATTTCAGGTTCATCAGATTCTCCAAATTCTGAAATTAATTCAAAAGATCAGGTTTATTATTTTTTTTCCCTTTAGTTGGTTTGTTTGTTTTCCGTTTCAGGAAATACAAACCAATCAAAATTTAGTTGCATTCAAAAAGCACATCTACGTAACATTAAAGATGGAAAAAAAAACAAAAAAAAACTTTGGAAATGATTTGTAATGGTCTCAGCTTTTCATGTAGGGGAAACAAACTAAACAAAACAAAACTGGATTTTAGCAGGGGTGTGTACGCTTACGAGAGCCATTAAAGGTTTAGCGACTGGCCGTTGTTAATTTGCGTCGTATTTTCCACAGGTTCGGTGTAACCCCGTGGGAATCTACGGCTCTCGCAAAGCTGGGATCTGGAGCGAGTGGAGCCACCCCACAGCTGCTTCCACACCCCACAGTGGTGAGAATGATCACACACACACACACACACACACACACACACACAGGCGCGCTGTCAAGGGTCTCCTCACAAGAGCTTTTTTTTTTTTTTTTTTTCATTCTGTGGGATCATTTTGGCCCATAAAGAAGCAATTTTTGATATCACAGTGTACCGGGCCCCCAGCAGCTCTCTGCGGCCGTCGCACAGAAACAGATAATTGCACTTTCAGTCTTCCAGTCTGTTTTCTTTTGATTATTTTGTCATATTTATTTATCCAATATAGTTTGAGCTCGTCAGGGAAATGACAAGAAACAGACCTACTTACTGCGTTTTAACAAAAGCATCATTTTCTGGCAAAGAAGAGATGAAAACTGTCAGGAATCCTTGAGCACTTGTGCTGTTTGCCATCCTGGATCCAGTTAGGTCGCTCCAGACGCAGGAATACAGTAACTGCTGTATAAAATGTTATCATAAACTGGCCACAAAAAAGACCACAGTTATGAAAACAAAACCCTGTTCATAAAAACTCACATTTTTCCTGCAAGGGTTTCGTCGGGGGAAGGCTCAGAAAGTATTTATTACGGCGCGAAGAGACAAAAAGGTCCTCTGTTAGTGGGAGAAATAAGTTCTTATTGTTTTCGTCTTTAGCCGTTGCTCCCGTCGGCCCCGCTGCCCTTTCCATGCAACTCTTTGCAGCGCAGCGAAATCTTTTTGCATCTAGGCCTGCATTTTTACTTCACTTACTTCCTGACTTCGTTATAGACACAGTTTAAAAGCTTCAGTGACAAATTATTTGAACTTTTTGGATGATTTACCTCAAGTAAAGCTTGTGGCATCAGGGATTTCACCAAGTTGATGCAGACTGGTGGAACTGTCATGGCAATGAAACGAACAGTCACACTCCAGTTTCTGGTTTTGGGAATTTGGATTATTAACCCATTTATGAATCATTGGCAAAAATAGATTTCCTAGTTTTGATTTATAGCATGAGAAGAGCAACTGGTTGGACAGATTTGAAGTGTCCTTTCTTGACATTAGGGAGGTGACAGACTAACAAGCATGCAGGAGGATCTGACAAGAAGTGGGTGAAAGTCAGGAGTATATAATCTGCAGGTATAGGAACCAGGTGAGGTCATTAAATGTTGAGACGGAGCTGCGAGGCTGACAGGAGACTGAAGCAGATGATCGTCACCAGTGGTCACCGCTCAGAAATCTAGTTTTGTCCTTTGTCGACTGGTCACGGATTGCTGCCGATGAGGAATTTTATTTGCGCCGTCTTGTTGCCGGTAATGCAATGAACATGCCAAACTCATGAAATCACTTCAACTAAGATACAAACAATGAATAAAATAAAATAAAAAACCCTGTGATGTTATTCTTGATAAAGCGTGATTTGTACCCAGTTTCAACATGTTTCGACAAATGATTGGTTCTATATGAGCTACTGAGGGCCATCTGCTGCACTCTACTAAACAACTAGAGTCAACATGCAAAAAAAAATGCCTTTGTTTACTTTGGTATCATTATGGTGTGCTGTGAGCTTTTTGTTTGGTGATGATTTAAAATAAAATCAAAATTCAGTCATTCTCACTTTGAGGACATCTAATTTCCTACTTTGTTGTTGTCTAATTTTGATTTTCACACCAATTTGAGGCTAACATAAGTTTCTTACTGTATCTACCATTAGCAGATAATACGAACAATATCCTGTGGTAATGTTGGCATGGTGTGAGATTGTCATCAAAGGATAATTTTATATAAAAATAGCACCATAGCACAGCATTACCCAAGAATGTAAATTCGTAGAACATTGTATAAACAATCATGCCTGGTGTAGCGTTAAAATTTCCCCATAAAAGCAGCACGTTTAAGATCACTCTTTTACGACTTGCTTCAAAGAAAAATAAACAGAAAAATGACTCAATGCAGGCAAGTTTTTTTTTTTTTAAAAGTTGTTTCTCAACATTTAATCTCCAAATCTCTTCTCCTACCCCGATTCCCTGGGCCTTAGAGCGACTGATGTCCTGTGACTCAAAGTCCAGCGGCGACTCCAACTCCACCCTGCGGCGGGAGCTGAAGCAGTTCCTCGGCTGGGTGAAGAAGCATGCCTACGGCTGCAGCAGCATGTCCATGAAGCTGTACGACCAGTGGAGGGTGGACATGCAGAAATCGCCAAAAACTCGCAACCAGGTAGGTAAGCATCGCTAATGCCGAGCAGAAAGCATCCGCAAACACACACGTCCTCCATGTAAACGCGAGCGGGCCGTGCACACATGTCCCGCGTACGCAAACACAAACAAACTGGGAATGATTTTCTAAATGCTGATTTGTAACAGACTGTGTCTTTAATTTAGGTTCTCCAAGGGGATAAGTCGTAGCACATGCCGGCCCTGCAAGCAGAGACGAACTGAACGAATGCAGTTTGTATTTTATTTTTTGTTTGTCTATATGTGTGAATGTGTGGGGGAGGGGGGGGGGGAACGAGAAATAAAAAAAAGCGACTGCATTCTCATATTGGAAATGTAAAAGACAATTTGCTCCAGAAGAAATCCAGAGGGGAATTAAAAAAAAAAAAAGTGGGAGACGCTTCGTTTCTGCATCTTTTCCAGTCGATTTGAGCTCGTCTAAACGGTGGAGCTGTTTTCACTCGTCGCGGACGAGAAAGAAACTACGTGGGCGCAAGCGACATTGTAGCATGAAGATGTCGGACAGCGGTGAAGACATTTGACGTGCATTTGGCCTGAATGTGCACAGGAGAGATGAAAACTAATCCGATTTCCGCTGAAGTGTTGGCTAAAGCGCCTAAACGCGTTGTTAGTGGCATTTGGGGCGCCATCTAGTGGCTAGTCAGCGTCCACTAATTCTCTCTAAATGATCCCTTCTCTCACATCCCAATGTAAAAAGAAACATGAACAGATTATGATTCAGTATTTTAACAAGTGCGTCGCTATGTTAGGTTGATAGTGTGCCAAACTGGTCCACCCAGGATTTGTCTGTTTCTGAGTGCCAGTATGTGACTGATGGTGTTTGTGTCGGCTGCGGAAAGCCTTTATTTTTGTACTAAATTGTACCAGCATATTTAAAGTATAAAGCTATGTTTTATAATTCTTAAGTTAAATTTAGTCAGTAAAGACTGTACAATGACTGAAGTTGTTATCAATCTCTAATTGTGTTCTATAAAAATGTTGACAGAAAAACACGTGGTCTGATTTTTGTGTGCGTGTGTGTGTGTGCGTTCGTGCGTGTGTGTGTGTTGAACGCTTGAAATATACACAGTTCAATGCAGATCAATGCAATTCATCACATTCTAATTTCAATTTCTTCCTCCTTAACCCTGTTTAAAAAAAATACTAACATACTGCTGCTTTTAAACTACTAAATTTAGTACATCTTCATTCTATATTGTTATTTCTATGTATGAAATCGAAATATTTGCAAATAAAATATAATTATTTAACTTTCATAATTAATTTGTTGAATTGCTTTGGGAGCAGCATGAATAGCTGTTCTTAATAAAAGATGTTTGATCATGTTGTGTTTTTATTTTATTTTACTTTAGTAAGTGATGCTCATCTCATTGCCTTGTGAATAAACATTAACTAAAATTTCAAGATGATATTGTAATGGTGCCAAAAATACATTATTGTGTTGTTTGTTTCCATGGTAATAGTGTCTCATTTTTGAATCCCTCCTGGTTTAATGTCACTAAATGATGCAGCTCTGCCACCTGCTGACAGGAAGCGGTACCTGCAGCGTGTCAAAGGTTTTATTCTCTGTTTAATTGAAAACTAAAGCTACATGGACATGGTGGATTGGTTTGGTGCTTTCAGAGGCATGATGGGAATGTGACTCAGTGTGTTCTTATGAGAAACCCTTTCCAGACTTCACTAATTGATCATTTTAATTTTGTAGCACCATTTATGTTAAACTAAGATTTTATATTTGACCCTGGCAACATGACTGTTCCTGCTAGTCACTGCAGACTTGGGAGAGAAGCAATAACAATCCTCCTAATGAATCAAATCTGCTTCTCATCCCAGTCCATTGACCCTGATTTGGGTCGATGGACGGGGAGTCTTTGAACACCTCTCAGTGTGCCGTTTCATTGTCAGTCTGGGAAACCTGAGACACGGCTTGTGTTTTTCCTGCCCCACCGTGCAACGGATTCATCTCCCTCTGCTGACACATTAGAGTCTTGTTACTGCCTCTGTGACCACTCGGTTACTGCTGCCTGAAACTTTAACCTGGATGAAGCTTTGTCTTAACGCTGGGCTCGCTCTCAGGGCTTTACTTACCTTTGTCTTTGCCAAAAGCTAATCCGTTTTGTTGCTCTTCTGCTATCGTTGACAAATGATTCATTTGTAAGACAATGTGAATCTGATTGGTTATTTTCCCATGGATGTTTCTGTATATTTTCAGCATTTTGATTTATTTAAAATGTAAGGTGTCTCATCTGGAGATTGTGACAAAAATCAACAGGAGCTAATAATTACTGTAAGAAACGATAGATTTTACAATTCATACAACTAAGATGTTTTCACTATTAAATCTATACTAAAAACAAACCTTAAAGAGCTGTTTTATACATTATTATTTTAAAATATAATTTTACTGAATAAAAAGACAGATTCAAGATTTTAAAATATAAATCAATTTAAGATATAACTGATAACCACATATGTATTATTTATAACCTTCTGAATGTAAAAATATGCAAATTAAGATAATTTTACTTACTGGGAGGCAACCTCACATTTATTTGAATGGTTTGGAAATCCTTGAATGCCACCTGCTGTAATAAGAAGTTATTTTTAAACTTCCAGGATATTTTGAAGTGAAAAAATGTTCAAGCAGGTGAAAAGTCAATTCTGAGCCATTTAGCTGTACTACAAATTGAACACTCAATTTGTAGTACAGCTAAATTGAGTGTTCAATGAAACACTTAAATGAAAGTTAAATGAAAGTATTAAGTACAAGCAGGTTGCAAGAACAAAACATGTTAAAAATTGGAATAGGAATAATCTTTCAGTGACATCCGTCCATCCGTCCGTCCATCCATCCATCCGGGTCCTCCGGATGGATGGATGAAAGGTTAAGAAACTCCGTTTCTTAACCTTTCTCGAACGCTGAGTCCCCACCAAGGAATCTAATTTCTTCATGTCCTGAAGCTCATTTTTCAGTCCCGTTTGCAAATCTCCTGTAGGGCGATTTGCTAAGTGGCAGTGCGAGGCCCCATTCGCCTCCTAAACAAGACAACTGAATCCTTCAGCTTGAGACAGACGGTGACTCCTGACCTCTAGAAAGAAGTCCGCCTTTTACTAATCTCTTCATGTCACTTGCAAAAATAAATAAATTCTGTCTCGGTAATAGTGTTAAATCACTTGGTTGGTCTGTATTTCAGAGCCTTAGGAAGGTTATACCGACGCTGTTGCTGCTCTTAGGGGTCTTTTGTTTTTAAATAATTCATGTCAGACTAATTGGTTACTGGAGAATTGTTGACACTGAACAAGCAGCTAAATGCAGCTTTTCTTTCCCTCTGAAATTTGTCCTGAAATTCCAGACATGGACAGGAAGCTGCAGGTATTTCATTACTTCCCTGCTCTGGTATCGACCTCACACTTATTTGACTTAAAGTTAGTCAGCATGTATTGCTCACCTGGATGGCGACTCACAAGTTATCGTGCAGTTTAAGTCCTTTACTCTAATATTGAAAACATGATTTAATATGGGTTGCAATGCATATTTGTGACTGGCATGATTGTTTTTTCAGTTTGATTTATCAAACTCCTCCTCATGTCTTCCTTGTTAGCCTCTGCATCTGCCGTGCTGCTGTGCTTTTTGTTTAAAAACTGTTTTATGTCTTGCAAAAATAAGAATAGACCTTGAATGTGATTTTATGAGACAGAAAAGAAAAATCAGAAAACAGTGAAGAAGCAAAATGATACATGAAAAAAGCAAAAAAAAGAAATAAAAAAAGGGCGACCGTTATATATTATTACTCTGATACCTCTAAATAAAATCCAGAACAACCAATTTCCTTCAAATGTAACTCAGTTAATAAACAGTTTCTGCGTATCAGTTTCATATAATTTAAGTTAAAAAAAAAGACTTTCACCCTGAATATTACAACTAGCAGAGTTAAACATGGTGGTGGCAGTGTCATGCATTGGGGATAGTCTTTCTTAAGCAGGAACGATGAAGCTTGACAACAGAAAATGGGTTAAACTCGCTCCCATTTTGGGGATAATGGCAGGCGATTCAGATCTAGAAGGACATCTGGAATGCAATATTTTTCCTTATTAAATAATAAAAACCAAGTATCATTTTTCTCTCCCTCTATTTTGTAAAACCCCCTATATAACCTGGGTGTAACACAGGTGTTAGGTGTCAAAATGCAGAAAATCTCAAGGCTCCTTTCCTTTCATTTCTTTGGATATCAACCTTATATTTCTCTCAGTGGAGGCGACCATTTGTTCTGCGAGAGCCTCAGAGGAAAGGTGTGAGGAGCAAGTTGCGGACTCTTATGAGCCTGCGGTCAAGATAGGATTTCCTCCGCTCCAGGTCATGAATAATTCAACATGGGAGGCCACGACTCGCCTCGAAAGAGAGCAAAAAGAAAGGATGTGTCTTTCTAGTGCCAGAAGGAAAGAGGACGAGGCTGGAGGAGCATGGAGGAGGTGGTGAGGAAACGACCAATAATCTCCGCTAGGGAAAGAGGTCAGTAGGAGAAATCTGTATGCCTGTGTGTGGGTGTGTGTTTGTTTGTAATACCTTGTGGGGATCATTTTCCTGACGCATACCTTGTGGGAACCTTGTGGGACTAAAACCTGGGGAAACGCTGTTTTTGGGTCAGGGGTTTGATTTAGGACTAAGGTGTGAATTGAGGGGGGGTTAGAGTTAGGGTAAGGCTTAGGCTGTAGAAATGAATGGAAGTCAATGGAAAGTCCCCATAAAGATAGCCATGCAAAGACGTGTGTGTGTGCATGTGTGTGTGTGTGTTTGCACCCACATGGGTTGTATTAGGGCCAAACTGGGTTTTGCCGTGAAATCTTTCACAGCATCACAATGTCACTGCTCCATTTCTGATTTGAGATCCTTACGTTGTTTGGAATCCATTTCCAAAACAACAGAGGAAGAATGTTAAAATGCATAACCATAGAAAAATAAGTCAAAGGCCTCCAGATGGGAATGATCAGAAGCAAAGCAGCCGGAGCCACAACTTGCCGGGCGTGGAGGCGGCAGCGACGCTCTGAGCTGGAATCCGTCGCTTCATTTTCACCACTCTCCTCTCCCACCTTTACTCGCGGCCCCGCCTGTCAGGACCGGGCCCCGCGCGCTACGCTCTGCCCCCTACAGTCGGATACATTAACCATGACTTCACCAAGCCCAGCAGCCCTGCGTACTCCTTCCACGGCCGCATGAGCACTGCCAGTAAGTTTAAATCTTACTGCATATCTATCAGGACACAAAATTGAACAACAAATTTAATGATAAAATTAGTAATTTAATGCTCCAGTGTTTTAAAACTGTCTATTACAGTGATAACCACTGCAGCAGAATGAGACAAAGGAGCGTTTTTTTGTATTTTATAGTGATCTCTATTGACTCCAGCCCTGGACCGAGGTACTATGTCGGGGGCAAGCTCACCCGGTTTGGTCGGACCGAGACACCGTCCTACTCCATGTCAGGAAGAGGCAGACGAATCGGGAAGAGAGGTGAAAACAAATCAGGGAAGGCTGCGACTCAGGAAAGCATCAGACAAATCACTTTTTTTTTTTCCTCAGGAAACAGAAAGAGGAAGTGGTTTTTACCAGATGCGTAATAGGAAATTGTGTCATTCATGGGATTAGATAAAGTATAAATCAGAGAAGCAGACAAGAGGCTTCTGGTAACTCTGGATCGGCTGCAGAGATCCACAGTTCAGGAGATAAACCAGTCAGGCTGTACAACAACAAATCTGTCCTTTGTAAATTTTAAAAAAAGTGGTAAAAAGAAAGCCGTTGCTGAAAAATGGACAAAAGAAGAAGTCCCATTTCAAGACTGCCACCAGACAGGAAGGCGAGACTAAAACGAAAGTTTATGGCCTACATGCAAAACTCTTCATGTGATGGGAAACAAACACTGCAGATCAAGCCTGAGGACGTTAACTAAGCAGTGAAATGTGGCGGTGGCAGCATCATGTTGTGGGGATGAAAAGATAGACCTACACACAGGGTAATCCTGGAAGAAAAATCACAAAATACTCAATACTGTGCTGAAGGTTCAACAAACCAGCAAAACAAAAAACAAACAAACCTAGATCTTGTAATGATTTAGATTAAAGCATATCAGTGTGCAAGAGTGGCCACAGTCAATGGTCCGGCCTTTGACTGGGCCACTCAAGCCCAAGATTACCATACCATACCAACTTTATTTATAAAGCACTTTAAAGCAACCACAGCTGATTTGATAACCGATGTTAAGTGACACCCTGTTCTGACGGAGCTTCTGCTGTTGTTTAAAGACTGTAGATGCACACAGCTGGTATAGAAAAACTAAAAAGTCAATTCAGCTTTAATAGCAGCAAAAGGTGGTTTTACAAATGAAGATGAGGAGAATGTCAATCCATGCTGCACTTTTCAGGAATAAGTTTGCAAAAAAACAAAGAAAAGGAAACCATGAATAATTTGTCTTCCACTTCACAAACATCCCCACATAATTTGATCCCAGTGAAATACGACGACATCTGAGGCAAAATGTGAAATACTTCTAGAGGTGTGAATATTTTTCTTAAAGACTGTAGCTTCTGAGTTTGTTTTTGTTTTTTCTCTCTGGTGAGTGAATCGTCTAAACTCTGTTTTCCCGCTCACAGATGAGCCGTTCCAGACTCCGGGTCCGGGGGCCTACAGCCCAGAGCGGGCGCCGCCTCTGAACGCTCACCGCAGGCCTCCGTCCTACACCATCTCCGAGCGGACCAGGTACCGCTCCGTGGATCCTGTTCCAGCGCCAAACAGGTGAGAGCAGCACGAGGAAAACACGGAGGCAAATACTGCAGCTGTGAGGTAACGTTCGTGCAAAAGCTCACTCCTCTGTTTTCCCTTAGCTGGATTATTTTCAGATTTCTTTTCTTTCTGGTTTGGCAACAGTCACAAGTGGCTTTTAAGTTATTCCATTGATACCAAGCAGCTGGCATAAATTATTATTCATTTCAAATATGGTTTCCTCCCAATAAGCGCACAATTGATGACTCTGTAAAAACATTGTTTTGGGAAAAGTTTTTATATCCTAGAATAACACAGCTGCCTTGCATATAATATCTGTTTGAACTGATTAGAGGAGGATTGTGGTTTTGGCATTAATGCAAAATAGCCACCAAACTGTCAGAGAAAAATCATCTTGGACTCAAACCATATCCTTCAAAAGTTTATTGTTGATCAGAAATGTAATCTCCTGAATAATGGGAAACACCTCAGAATATTTTTCTAAGTTAATAGAGGTCCCCTCAACAACCTTATTATTTAACTCAAATGTCGTGTTTCTCTCAACCTGAACAACTTTGTCTCAAATCCACCAGCTACACTCTTCCTGGACTGCTGGGTCCCCAAGTCCCCCACAAACCTGCCAGCGCCAGCTACAGCTTCTCGGGCCGGAGGACAGCCGGCGCTCCGTCCGAGGATCTCTCCAAAACACCGGGACCGGGGCAGTACAGAAGCACCGACCCGGACGTCTACAGGCAGCGACAGCCTTCCTTCACCATGCAGCGCCGGACCAAGAGGCTCAGCTACTCCTCTGCCGCTCCGGGTCCGGGAACGTACAGCCCGGAGAAGACATACGGGCATCTCCACAAGTCCCCGTCCTTCAGCATGGGCATCAGGCACTCTGAGTTTGTTACCCCGCTGGTGGTGCATGTGGCCGATTGACTAACCGGACTCTGAAAATACTGTGTGTAATCTTGTTTTTATTCCGATTTAAACGTTCCTTTTTCAGTTCAAGCAATTAACTTTTTTTAACAATCGTAAAAAAAAAAAAAAGATAGAAAAATAAATGGGATTTCTGCACTGTACAAATATTATTAATACATTTTGGCATAAATAAAACGGAACATCAACAACTCTTGGTTGCATTGTTTCTGCAGCTCAGATCATAAATTAAGAACTGAATATTTTCTTGCAGCAACCTGCATACATGAAAATGTAAGCGAGGGAAAGTTCCTATAGTTTTGTTGTTGGTATTGTGATTTTTACAGGTGAACTCCAGTCGCTGCACTGGCCCAGGCCCAGCATTTCCTTAGCACACACCTGGAACTGGTAGGTCCTCCCTGGGATCAGCCCCTTCAGCTCGGCCTTGGTGTTCTCAAACGGACCCAGCTGAAGAAGAAGAAGAACAAGTCAATCAGAAAGTGTCAGATAAAATCAAGGCATTTCTCTGCTGTAACACATGTGGTCTTGTTATGTTGCACAAACAGATCTTAGACTGATCTGCGTGTCAGCACATAATCACATATCAAGAATCGAAACTGAAACTGCTTTTGTACAGGAGAAATTGGGACTTTCTGATAGAGGCAGGCTCAACTTAGTGCTTCAGCCTTTTTATTTTTATATATATGATGATTTGACTAGACCACTGACCATGTCAAAATGGGAAAGTGTTCACTTTTTATTTGATTCTTTCTAACTCTGAAGTTTCTCCTGAGTTTCTTGATGGTTTATTGCCGATCTAGTACATTAAAATGGGTTTTAGTATTCCTTCAATGACTTATGAGCATCTGATTTAGGTTTGTTATGATTCTTATTTTATTAAATGAAGCGAATGCAGTGAAGCAGCATCAGTCTTCATTCCGGATCCATACCGCCAGAAGATGAACTGATTACACCAAAATGGGAGAAAATGGAAAGCAACAAATTTTCTGGAATGGGATTTCCAGAAATTTTGAAAAATCACACTAAATATCTCTCACAAAATCACCAGTGACACAGCTGTGGGCAATCATTTTGGTCTTTTTCTTTATATAATTAACCAAATATATAAAAAACTAAAAGTCACAGAGTTAGTTAATGACAGAGTTATTAAATATATGTTACTACAAGCTAATGGATTTGAGTCCACATCCTTCCCCTTTTAGTTTTACTTTTTTTTTGGTGAATAAATTTGTTGTGCCACATTGTGTTCATTTTTAAGAGTTGAGGATGTAACGTCATATTTCAACACTTTCCTTCGCTGTTTAGTAATTTGTTTTAAACCTACTGGACTCGGCTTTATTTGCCAAGTTTGCACACACAGAAAAATGTATTTAACTTCTGTCCCAAGTTGTTCTTAATGTGCTGACATTTTACATAAGTGTAACCCCTCAAGTTATATATATATAACTCTTTTCTCCTACGCACCTTAAACATTTTCTTAAATACAATGTACTGTAGGCCTTTTCACCTTAAGCAGTGTTAGTTGCCTTTTACTTAACCTAATAGTTTTACACTCACATATTGGAGGCTTTACCCACTGTAAAAGTCCTTAACATTATAGTACGCACAAGTATTTTCCGTTGTCTTAAAACGCGCAGTAAATGTAGCGTTTCGTTAGTAACTGTTATTTACTACCGCCAGTAAATGCATCGTTTTTACTTGTCTCTACCTTACTGGTCTGGTCAGTCAAGGGTAAAATCAAGTTTAAGCAATTTGATTGGCTGTGATGGACGGGGGTGAGAACGGCACTGGAGGTGTACGTGCCCACTGCTACGTACTGGCAGTTGGTCGGCATCCGTTCATGGACGAGGTTGGATCTATGAATTCGGACACAGCTAATATCGCTGTGGACTGTTATTTTTTAGCTAACCAGTTGGAGCTACGAACTTTTCCCTGGACGCTTTGCCTGTTTTTTGAGGCCACAGAACCGGACCACGCTCAACGTCTTGCTTGGATTTTGGAGCTGCAGACCCGAACCACGCTCGTGAGCCGGAAAGGACTGTTGGACTGGAGTTGGAGCCGTTTTATTACCGTTCGTTTAAAACTGGTAATCCATGGTGGGGTGAGTAACCCATTCCTCGTGCTTGTTCTGGGAGCCGCCATCTTTGGAACTGCTATTCCGAGGACAAATGCTAACTGGGTCCCTTCAGGCCTGCAACGTTTGTAAAGCTAACGGACTGCTTTACTAATTCAAGAGACTGAATGGTGTAAGTTGATACATTCAGCCTTGTTTGCTTATTTTTATGTATGTATCCTGTTTGAAGGGTTGTTTTGTACAGTTCTGAGACAGAGCAGTTGCACTAAGTGTGCTAAATGGTGAACGTTAACTGTGCTCTGTTAAGGTGCATTGGCCTTGTTTTATTACTGACCAGTACGGTTTATTAAACTGGTACGTTTTCAACTTCACCATTTTACCTTCCTTATTTTAGTATAAGCTTAAAGTTGCACTGCATTTAGATCTTAGCTGTAGAACTCTTAGCCTTGCTATTGTGCTCAGTTACGCACTCTATTTACAATTAAGACGCTTATTTCTCCTTGTGAAGTATTTGATAGAGTTTTTGACAGATGCTCAGAGAAAATCTGACGCATCTATTCATTTGTGGATTTAAAAGACTTTTCTAAGACGGTTGACGGAAATCGAATAATTATTCACAAAACACAGACACAACTAAAGCCTCCTATTTTTGTCTTCTACTTTCTCAAGATGGCTGTGTAATTGTTTCAACCACAGGTTTAGCAAAATATTACAAAACTGAGCAAGTCTGTGGATTTTGGAAATGAAGGGAATTTTAGAAGCTCATGAGGTTGCCTTGAGGCAACTTCAACTTTTACAAAAGATATGTGTCAACACATTGCTGTCTTTTACTCAGCATGTGATGTTTTTTTTTTGTTTTGTTTTTTTTTCCCCTTACGTTGTTAAACTTTGGGCTGCCCCTGATTTCCCACTGGTACAGTATCTGGTACTTCAGAGGGAAGATGTCGGTGCTTGTCCAGGTGGGAGGAGGAGACCACTCCACCAGGACGTGTTTGGTAGCAAGAGGGGAAACCCGGACATCTACAGGAGGATCTGGTTTCACTGTGGAGAGAGACAAGTCTTGAAATTTCATGGATGATCGATAAAGATGGCCTGTTTCATGGTATGACCTAAATATGATAGAAAGTATTAAAACGTCTACTTTTGTTTTTGTCTTCAGATAGAGCATAAACTTGTCAGACACAGCAAAAAATGTTCCCTCTCACCAATATCCTCCAGCATGAAACTTGATAGATGAAAGCTGCTTCCCCCAGAATGAACGGCTGTGATGTTGAGAATGTATTCAGTGAGAAGTTTCAGGTTGGGCAAGTGACAGTGCCAGA
Source organism: Poecilia mexicana (assembly GCF_051168715.1). Classification (NCBI taxonomy): domain Eukaryota; kingdom Metazoa; phylum Chordata; class Actinopteri; order Cyprinodontiformes; family Poeciliidae; genus Poecilia; species Poecilia mexicana. The sequence continues at coordinate 9,707,222 of NW_028263391.1, read as the reverse complement.
GCTGCAAAACAGAAGAAAAAAGAAATATATTTGGAACTGTGACGATTTGAGGCAACGCTCTATCTACAGCTGAGAGTTGAGATAGATATTTATATATATAAGAAAACAGAAAAGAAATTTTTTTTATATTTCATTTAGTTTCTGGAGTTTACCGTATTTTCCGCACTATAAGACGCACCTAAAAACCTTCAATTTCCTCAAAAGCCGACAGTGCGCCTTATAATCCGGTGCGCCTTATATATGGACCAATATTGAGCCACAACAGGTCCAGCAACGGACCTTACCACAGGGGCCGCGTTTCATTGGCTAATGCCCATTTTAGGTCACAGTGCAGCTACCACGTGCGTGACCGTCTCACAAACACAAGCTACAGTAGTAAACATATGCTAATGTACATTGTGGACCATCAAAACCATGAATGCCGACTTACCCAGCCTTGCAAGAACAATAGGCATCAGTGATCTTGTCCACAGCTATATTTATGCTGAGGGTGTGAGGATCTGCTGTTTTCCTCATCTATCGGTAGCTTTTAGCTGTGACGCGCACAATGTTGGAGGCATCCAGTTGCTCAAACACCTTGATGTCGTCCAAAAAAGATGACATGAACTTGTTGGTTCCCCTGTCCATTGTCGTGGCTGATATGTTGTGAAAATCCGGCAGAAATGCTACGCTAATTAACTCAGATCGAAATGAAAGACGTCATGTTTACACAGACATGCAGTAGGCTGCTTACGTAGTTGGTCCACTACGGTAAGCAGCCGCCAACTTCTTTTTCCCCGTAGAAGAAGTAGTGCGCGGTGCATGCTGGGATAGTTGTCAGAACACTGGTTTGTTAATAAAGTTTGATAATACATTTAAAGGGGGGGAGGGGCAGGGGAAGAGAGACAGAGACTGCAGCGGCAGCGTGTCGGTTGGTCTGTGTTACCCAGAAAGCAGTTGGGCATAATATCGCAACACCAACACCGTGAGTGAAACAACGACTGGGCCAGCCTACTATATAAAGTACTCGGGGACCATTTCTTTATTAATGTGGATGTGTAATAATAGAGTATGAAGCGTCTATTCTATGCGCCTTATAATGCGGTGCGCCTAATGTATGAAAAAAGTCCTAAAATAGGCCATTCATTGAAGTTGCGCCTTATAATCCGGTGCGCCTTATAGTGCGGAAAATACGGTACATATATTTCTCTAATATTTGGCAGAATTGCTTTTTAAACTACATGAGCTGGGTAAAGCATTTTTGGGAATCGGTCAAAAACATTCTCAACGCAGTTTTCTGTAATTTTGGCCCATTCCTCTTGATGTTAGCAGCCTTGTTTCACAAACCTTTTCAGCTTTTTCCATAACCTGTCTATTAAACTAAATCAGGGCTTTGCGGTGGTCATCCTAAAACATTGACTTGAAGCTGTTTTATGGACCCTCAGAATTCCCAAAACTTTTAATCAAAAATCTGATGAGGGATTTTTTTTTTTTTTTTTTTTTGACAATGGAATTTTTGGGAAATTATTTCAACTCTGTGATCCTGTGGTGGAATGTAATGCTCTCTGCAGATGAACAGGCCTGTTTGGGTTTCATTTAATCTAAGAACAGCTGTGAAAACCCCCTGATCTGCTGCTACCTGCTCAGACAGTGAAGGCGGAGGTTCTGTGGTCAGAGCGGAGGATGAAGAGCCGGGCGGGACCAAGTGGCACGTCTTGGGGTCAGCGTTACCGTCTCGCTCACTGTCAGGAGGAAATATTCATATACCTGAGGATTTATCCTATTTTTTTTATATTTTTTCTTTGCTGGAAGAGCCAAAACATGGTTGTGGTCTACCTGTAGGTAGCGATGTACTGTGTTGGATGGGAGGGCAGAGGTTCTGGCCAGGAGCAAAACGTCACATTGGGATAGCTGGAACACCAGCAGTGCACCTTGGGAGTGGAGGGAGGATCTGAACCAGAAAAAAAACAAACAAAAAAAACAACAGATTTTAATCTTTTTCCATCAGCAAACCCCCTGGTATGGTTTCTGTTTTTCATTCTCTTTCTGTTTGTCTTATGTTGCAACATAAGGGTTTTGTTTAACTCAAAGCTACTACGTAGAAAATCCACAACAAGAAGACACAAAGGACATTTTTAATTATTTAATGAGGTACAAACTAGAAAACTGCAAATCATTCCATAAATCTAGATGCTGGGCAGGTTTGTACTGTGAGCAGAAAAATTTGGCTGTTTTTAGCAAACGATGGGTCACAAATTGTGAATTTTTTGGGTAATCTTCATTAAATCTCTCAAGAATTACAACGTAGGAAACAATGATTTAGTGAGCTACCCTGTATAATAAAAATGTCAGAAGAATGCCTTAAGCAGTTAGCACTAGCTAACACTACCTCTGCTGAACATAAAGAATTGGTCATAAAACAGTAGAAAGAGGTTGAGAAGGTACATTTACTTTGTCTTGTGATTGTTTGGCAATCATTTTTTTTACCTGCACTGGTTTAATTATTAATGCAACTTATCAGTTTTTACTAAAATACAGTGTGACAGCATGAATTTTGGCACACAATCTACAACACAAAGAAAATGTGTTGAGGTTTTTGTCTTTATTCTTGTCTAATCTGATGTTATGAGATAAAAACAGTTTTTACTAAAATATTACCTTTTCAGTATGTAAGATCATAGTGTTTTTTTTTTCTCCTTTGACTCTTATATTGTAGAAAAACAAAGTGCCGTGGGAAATTAAGGTTGTGGCATTGTGTGTAGCATACACTGCCAAATACATAAACAGTTTAAATGCAACAGTATGATCACAAGACAAGCTAGAACACTACATATTCATTTGAACAACAATATCAAAACTTAATCCTGACCCACAGAGAAATAACAATGTTTCTGTGGTGACCCTTTGTAAAGTTCTTGCTACATCACACACAATATTTTAGCCATCAGATCCAGACTCACCTCCTAAAACTGAAGTTGCTTTGAGAAGATCCAGAGCTTGACTTCCAACACCCAAAATGAGGATGATAGTTGTGACGTACACAGTCCCAGCCATCAATATATCCACAGTTTTTGTCTAAATAGTTTAATAAATATGAATTACTTTCTCTATGCCCTATGCTTGCTGGTAGTTTTATGTTCTGCTGTTCTCCTCAGCCCAACGTGGAGATAAGAGATAATGCTGCCTCACCAGCGTTTCTTTTTCTTCTCTGCTCAAGCAGCAGCATGTTTTTTCTTTTAATACGAAAGAGAAAGAGGAAATAAAACCTGCGGCTTATCTCAGGAAATCCACAAGAAAAGGTTTCTTTACGTCACAGTAAGGAGGTCACAAAAATTTTATTAAGAATGTATTTGACATTAAAGAAAACATACGAATATTTACAAGTTACAGTTTGTTTAAAACGATAGAAAGACCCTGTGACATCATCGCCTGTACTCTCAGGTACTTCTCCGTCAAGATGAATGTTATCGGCGCACACACGCAGTCCAGCCATTCAAACGTTTTTCGTATTGTCTTTGTGAGGCCATGACAGCTTCTTAGGAGTAGATCCTGAGATGGAGGAGCTGTGGAGGTTCCAGTTCAGAGTGGGGAGGCCCTCTCGGTGCATGGCAATGCCATGGTGTCCCCCCGCCCCGGTGGTCCGCAGCGATGTCAAGGCCTTGCTGATCCAGTTGTTTTTTGCTTCCTGGAGATCGTTGGCTAGGACTCCCTTCTGGTGCTCCAGCTCCTATGAAAGAAGATGCGTACAAAGCACAATGAAAATGCTGTTGACTTTTTTTTTTTTTTTTTTTTTTTTTTAAAGAGAAAATAAGTTGGTCAAAACAAATATATACACATCTACAGCTCTGGAGAAAATTAAGAACCCACTCAAAATGATCAGTTTCTCTGATTTGACCTTTTATAAGTTTATGTTTGAGTAAAATAAACATTGTTTTTCTATCCTATGAACCACTGACAACATGTCTCTGAAATTCCAAGCAAAGATTTTGTATTTATTTGCAGAAAATGAAAAATGGTCAAAATAACAGACCCCCAAATAATGCAAAGAAAAAATGTTAGAAACAACAATACTAATGTTTTAACATTAGTATTATGCAAAAAGCATACATTGCCTCCTGGAAATTAAACAATTTCCTGGAAAATTGTGAAAATTATTTCTGGAAATCAGAGACATTTACTGTAGTTCATCTTTGACAGTGTCAGGATTTCTGGCTCAAACCCTGACTAAGGTGAAACTATCAACTTCCTCTCTTGGTTTTCTTATGTTGCTGCAACACCATGAAAAGACTACATCTCTCTAGCAGATTATATAATTACTTTTCTTTGTGTTTGCATCTTAAGGCTTTCCTTCATTATGTTTGGTTACATTACGTCACAGATTTTGACCCGGATTGTTGATGTTTCTGTGTAAAGTGATTGTGTGACCGTTTGTGACTTTGTGAGATTGTCATGGTACTTTAACCCTCTAGCTAGCTGTTAGCCTCCCACTTCTCTGTACTTTGTCATCTTCCTACAGCAGATAAGGTGAATATTTCTGATAAGAATCCAAACTACTCCTTGAACAGGAGTCCACCTTCCAGAATATTTATTCTCTATCAGCAGCAACTTTTGTGTTTCTATCTGCGGAGTGGAAATGTGGAAAAAGCGTCAGTGTGGAAATGCAGGAATGCCCAAACGTCACCATCTCATGGCCAATGATGAATCCACCAACGTGACGAAACAAGAACCGTTTTGAGACAGAGGAACTGGATAAGATTACAAGAAATTTCCACTTCTTCCTATTGCATTTCAGAAACCCTGTTGGGGTTTTATACTGCAATCGGTGTAAAATTTCTGTTATTGGCCAGGTCACATTGGAAAAGAGGCTTTTAATCTCGAGTTATTTTTCATGGTTAAATAAAAGATGCATACACACACACACACACACACACACACACACACACACACACACACACACACACACACACGTTTGTGTTGCTATCTTTGTGGGGACTTTCCATTGACTTCCATTCATTTCTACAGCCTAAACCTTGCGTTTACCCTTTTCCTAACCCTATCCATCACATACCTAACCCTAACCAAAACTCAATTCATACCTTAGCCCTAACTCTGACCCCTGACCCAAAAACAGGGTTTCCCCTCGTGGGGACCAGGCTCCGGTCCCCACAACGTAGTACATGTCAGGAAAATCGTCCCCCCAAGGTATTACAAACAAACACACACACACACACACATATATATATCTATATAAAATTAACATTTTTGGTTATTTTAGATTATAGCTTTATTTCTTTTACTGGTTTTATATTTTTTGACCATATTTGAAGCAAACTAATAAAATAAACCAACATAAACGGCCCTTCCTTATTACGAGTAATGGGTTAATTTTTACTGCTCATGTGGTTATTATATATGATATGATATATATAATATATGATATATATATTATATTTCATATCTTTACAAACAACCAATTCTGTCTTTAAAGGGGCGGTAACATGTATTTTCCAGGCACATAGTGCCATTTTACCGCACAATTAAGTAACTACAGGGTGGGCCTTAAGTTTCCATGTATAAGAGAATGTAAAATGTACATTTCTGTTATATTTCAGATACCCAAGAAGATCCGTTTGACAAAAGAGCAAAGAACTGAAATTATATTGATGGCTGGATCGGGAAGCAGTCGCATGGTTGCACGAAACTTTAACAGGAAACATGGAACGAGCATCACACACACACACGACACTGTGGCTAAACTTATTTGCAAGTTTCAGAAAACTGGAAATGGAGTCCCACAAGAATAAAAACGGTTGTCCACTATAAGATGTTTATTTTTTCTATGTATGGAAACTTATGGCCCACCCTCTATATCACCCTCAGTTATAAATTATGTCAAACATGAAATAAAAGAAATCCAAGGTTTCCCCAAGTAAACCTGCTCAGCCCGGTGGTCATTCATCCAGCGGCCCGTCGTGCTTTTGAGTTAAAAAATGTTTAGTTGACAGGGAATTTGAAAATATCACTTGAGTATGTGTTATTGAAAGATTGGAAGATTAATACCTGAATACCAACTATAAAGTCTTAAAAAATGCAAATATTTTAAAGGGAATTTAAAAAAATAAGCAATGCTAAGCCTGGTGGGGTACAAGTAAAGCCTGGAGGCCCGCCAGGCTTATGATACACTGGGGGAATCCCTGAAATCTAACTTTGGAGGTGCTGAGTGGGAGAGGGGCTGATCTGTGAGAAAAAAAACATAACATGATATAAAGCTAAAAACATCTGCTTTACGTAGCCCTTTCTCCCCTTTAACGTAAATCGAGAATTGTCTTTCAGCTGACTGGATGCCGCAAACAACAAATGGGAGAGGGGTGATGCTCCATGTTTCGATCAACCTCATCATGCGTACTACATGGCAGATCACGCCTTAAAGCTTTGATCCTCATTAAAATCTTGACGGCTCTTTGCTGGTCTGCACATGTCCAGACAGTCAGATTTTACCTGAATCTTGCAGTTGGCCTCCACCACCTGCAGCTTGGTCTGGGCCAGTTCCCTCTCCAGCGCTCTGATCTGGGCCTTCAGAGACTCCTTCTCCTGGTCCTTCCCGTTCCCGTCTTCCTGTCGGGGGCTTTCGTCGGACTCCCGCCCGCCTGGTTCGGCCTCCACATGCACCGGTGTGTCAGCGCCGTGGCCTGTGGGGATCGATTCTGCAACGTGTCGACACTGGGAGCAAGCCTCTATTGTGCTCTAGAAGATGACAATTAGAAAGAAAAAAGATTGTACAACTAACAAAAAAAAAAGTATGAGTGCAACATAAAAATAACATAAAAAGCAGACATCTGCAGCAAGAGTGGAGCACTCACCTTGAGTGCATCCAACTCTTCTCTGTGGGCGGCTTCCTGCCTCTCCAGACGCAACGTCAGCTGAGAGCAGATCTGAGAGACAGATCGACTTCATCAAATGAAACCTCCTCCAATCACACCTACATGCATCTGTGAGAACGCTGAAGGACACTCTGATTGCACAAACGGTGCCATCAATTGCCGGTACCTGTTTGTAGTCGGAGATGATACCGGACGATCTTTTAATCTCCTGCTCAGCCCTCTCCAGCTCTCTGCGAAACACTTCCTTCAGCTACACACAAAAAAAGATTTTTATATATATATATATTTTTTTTTTTAACTTTTCTTTCTTACAACGGCCTGCAAACAAAAAAAATCCTATCACCATGGCAGCTTCTTCCTCTTTGCCTCTTTTCTCATCTTCAGTTGCCTGCAGTCGATGTTGGATCTTAAGGAGCTCTTTGGTTAGCTCGTCTACTCTGTCTTCTGCCTGGAAAACATGAAAATACACTCAGATCCTCGCCATTACATGCTTGTTTCATTATATTGGTGATGCCTTGTAAAAGCGTCCCCCTTTGCTTTTTCACATTTTGTAGGGATTCTCCTTCGATATGCAGTTTGACACGGCACACACGTGGAAGAAGGTGCTCTTTGTTTGTACCCTAACCCAAAATGTCATGGTACAAACACAGCATCAAAACACACCATGCTGAGAAAGGAAACATGGTGAGAAGATTGATGACGCTCAATACAGGAAAAGTTTTGTAAGAAAACCCCCTTTTTCTATAAGCTGATCCATCTTGTAAAAACAAAGCACACGGAAAGCTGCGGCTGTACCTTGACAAACCCTCAAACTTTTGACTGCTGCTGTGAATACGGCCGGGCTGCATTTTAGATAGCTGGGATGCGATATAAATGAGGTCCTGAAATGCAAAACCTTAGCCTTTCTTAGTTTGACCTCTTAGTAGTACCTCGTCTAGAGAGTTCCTCAAAGCAACCTTGCTGGTGATTAGTCTGTGCGCCAAGCTATCGTTTTCCTGCTCCAGGCGAAGGCTGGCCTGCTGGAGCTGACGGTTTTCTTTCTGCAAATTGCAGGAAAAAAAAGCATTGGGTTTCTGCAGCTGAAGAGAGAAAATCAAATCATTTCAGAAAAAGAGGAAGACAGGAGTTGATTCTGACCAAGTATTTGTCCACAGGGTCATCGTCCATGATCTGAAGACGACTTTCCCCGAGTTTCACTTTCTTTGTGGGGACCTTGGAAGAAGAAGGAAAAAAAAAAAGACACGTCTTGTTAATGTGGAAAACCTGACACGTTTGGATGAAATGGAGAAATCCATCTCTCCCATAAAGAGATATGTAGGATGAGCTTGACAAATCAAGAACAGGCCTCAGAACGAGATCCAAACAAGGATAAATCAAAGATAAGATAAAGCTGAGTACATGGGGGACGCGGTAATCTACAGCGCATCTGGGGAATTATGGGGGACGGAAGAGGCTTAAGGCAAAGCATGAAATGGATTTTCGTGTCTTAAATACCTAAAAACGACGAATCCAATATCTTTTCAGGGTGCCGCGAATCAGAAATCTGACTTGTGGAGGAATTGTGTTTGGCGTTGGGCTTTATGCTTTGTCATGGCCAGTCAGCGACGGCTCACGTGAGGAATGCAGAGAGACAAAGTAAACTGAAGCGCTCTGCATAAATGTGATCTTTCCTGTTCAAAATGAAACAGTGGGTCAGAAGCATTGCCTTTCATCTAAAGCGAAACAACAGCTTCAAAACAGGAAAGCATGACTTTGTTTAGGAACTTGAGAGCTAAAAAAGATCTGTACTTAAAGGGAGTAACTTATCTTAACTCTTATAATCAGCAGTAAAAGCAGATAAGTAAAAAAAAAAAAATAGCATGTTACATATGAAAATTTCTCCAAAGACGCTGAAACAGAGAAAGCTACTGTAAGCTTATTTGTTCTTATGTTTGATTTAAACATAATATGGATGGTTTTATCAAACTGTTAGACTGGTTTACATATCAAAACCTCAAGATGCAAAATAAGTAGAAGTGCTTGGATCAGAGGCCCTCACTGATCAACCTCAGCAGTTTTGAGGATCTCAAAATGGGAGATGCAAACCCAGAAAGAAATGGAGGAAGATCCAAAAGGATCGAAAGAAAAAAGGCAAGATATTCAGCCAATGGTTGGTCAGAGAGGATCTGGAATGATCAGGTTCCTCACTTACCTGTGAGTACAGCAACAAACAGTTGTGAAGCCAAGCTATCATTGGTAAAAATCCACCAAAAATGATGTAAAAACACATGGTGACGAGCTTCCAGTGCATATTAGGAACTGGAACACAAAGAGAGGATGCACCTTTATCTGGACTCATGAAAGCAAAATGCTTCCTTTGGCATCTGGAGAGAGCAGACAGTTTGTCAGACTGTGAAGCATGGTGGCTCACGTATGATGGCATGGGGATTTTTTTTCCAATGTTGTGGAATAATGTCTATTTTTCACATACCAGGAATGATTGAATCAGATAGTCGAACGTTTTACTTAAAGAAGATGCCAAGTTCCCTTTTAGGACAATGCAGTGAAGCAGGTGTCACAACAAAACGAGACCAACAAACCCGGCGGTAAAAGCGTAAAATACAAGTGGTCGTGTAACTTAATAATAGTTTAATGATTCACAGGAAAGCTTAATCTACCAATATTTTTCAGTTTATGCAGTAAACGCTTGAGCTGGTCAAGAAAACGACGTAATTTCTGTTGGTACATTTAATCCAAACAGATGTTCCCAAACGCAATTGTGTGTATAAAAATAGAGATACTACAAAAGTTTAATTTAAAGCCACCATTGTTATCGTGAACACGTTTGAAGGACTTTATTATGTTTCGGTGATGTAATCCTCAAGCCTGTGATGCAATGCAGATGTTGGACTGAGAAAAATATCAATAAATACTTGATATTAAATGACTCAAACTGGCATCAGAGATGGAAATCTTGATTGGAGTCAGTGTAGAAAGTGATCAAGTCGAGGCAAAAGGAAAACCCAGGGAGAGTAAAAATATTTCACTAAATTAAAATATTTAAAACCTGCAAGAGATGAAAAACCTGTCCTGTTAACCAAAGTGCATTTTCATGCATTAACACCACAATACAAACATTCCAGAGGGAATGAATCTTACATTGAACGTAGGCCCTGTGTCAGCGACCAGACAGGCGAGGATCTCCTCTTCACTCATCTGCTCTATAGCGCTGGCGTCGTAGGCCGTCACCATGGACACCTCCTGCATCATCGCGCCCGGATTTCCGAAACAGACCCCAACAGTCACAGCGCTTCTGCGTGAAGCCCAAGATTCAAAACCAGAAAAGCCAAGAACGTCCACCTGCAGATGCAGGAGAGTGACTGGAGAGGTGTGAAGCAAGTTCAAAACGATTCTGACCCCGCCGCTTTAACTCGCTCTGAAGACACAGCCGTCCACACACACACACAAACAAAAGATCTTAAAAGGCCAGAGGTGAGGTTGAAGTTCACGACTCCCGGAAGGAAAGAAACTTTGTTTGCAGTCCAAAGGTGAGAAATCTTCCCACAGCAACACCAGAGACAGGTGAAGTGTGTGTCACAGTGTGTGTGTGTGTGTGTGCAGCACCAGGTTCAGCAGGGATTATATACGACCTGAGAGTGTGAAAGGAAACACAGCCTTGGACACGCCCACGGTTGTGTTTACATTTCTTATCTCACCTGTCCTCTTCTCTGACGCACAAATCCAGCTGTTTACGACCTGTAAGTGTCCATTTAGCCGAGTTAAATGGTTTAAAAATCATTTATATAGGTTTAAAGAGGAAACAGTTTTTTTGTTGTTTTTCACATGCACTTTGTTTTTTTTTACCCCCTTATTTTATTCACACTCTGACACGATGCCGTGTGAACCTGCTAGACTTGTCGAGTCAAACCTGCCGTGCGTGTAAGAAGTAAATGATGTGGCATCTGTGATATTTTTCCCAGGGGGTGTTGGTGCAGTAGCTCTATTATAGTCATGGGCCGAGCGACCAGACCGGAGAGCAAACAGGCCCAGCAGGTAGGGCGACGCATACCGACGCAGAACAACAGGAAAGTCTCTGCCACGCCACCTGTACGCACCCCAACACCTTCATCCTGCGTGCTGCAAAGTCCCACCTTAACGTGAGTTTCTCTTAATTTCTCCATTTGACTGTGAAGTCTGTCATTTCTCTCCAGGACAAAGCCACTTTTACTCCCCCCAAAGTCTCACTTCTCTAGTTGATTTTCACTTCTGTGTTTGAGTTTACTGTTTTATTTTTTGTTCTTTTTTCACATGTTTATACCTTTGTGGTCAATTTGTGTATATAAATATTTCTCCACTGAAGCTGTGACTTCAGTCCCCTCTGAGTCACAGTAGTAAAAGATGCACACACAAAAGAAAAAAAAAAGCCAAGGGAGACATATAAACATTTATTTTCTCCTCAAAATAATAATAGTAATAGTAATAAAAAGGTGTGAACAGGTGATGGGTTTTCTCACTCTAACAGGGCGAACCAAAAGATAACCCATCAATACCGCTGAAAAGAAATCAGAGAAATCTGAAAATAAGAGCAAACTGATGAACAAAAGCTCAGAGCTTCATCTGCCAGAGAAAAGAATGACATTGTGCTGAATCATGGAAATACAAAAGCGCATTTGAAACAGCAAATTGAAAAGCTCTGCGTTGACAATGTGATGCAACAGGAGGCTGGCGCCTTAAAGAAAAACAAAACAAAAAAACGCTTTCATTCACATGGAAATTTTTCCACATTTGTATTTTGTTGAGGTTTTGTGGAGCAGACCAACACGAGTATTTTACAAAGAAAAATGCTTATATGCACTCATTCCCCTTTACTCTGCTACCCTGAAGTAAAATCTTCTGAATTCAGGAAGTGTGGAAGAAACCCCAACAGTGAAACATGGTGGTGGGAGCATCATGCTGAGGTGGTGCCTGCTCAGGAAATGAATGGCGCTAAACACGAGGCGACCCTGGAAGAAAAACGTTTTAAAAGCTGCACAACACTCGAAACTGGAGAAGATGTTTCACCTTCCACCTGGATAAAGACACAGCCAGAGCTAAATGAACGGTTTGGATCAAAGAATAATCGTGTATTAGAATGACCTAGTCAAAGCCTGAACCTAAATCAAACTGATAATCTTTGGGGGTGTGGATGTGGATTAATGTTATCCACCTAGTTTGACAGAATTTAAGTTATTTTGTAATATAAAAAAGGGTGGGGGGGACCCAAAAAAGTTTGGAAGAATAAAACTGATTAAAATTTTCTTTAAGACAAAAATGGGAGTGACTGCAGGGGCTTATGAAAAATGCATGTGACATTTCTCACGTTTTTAATAGTAAAACCTTTGTTTGCTTTTTCTTTCTTTCACTTTTTCGCTCTGCTTTGTGTTGGTCTACGGCACAAAACCCCGAAACTGACAGGAAAGTTGTGACAAAATGTGAAGGTGTTAACGGACCATGAATACTTGTGCAAATCACTTGTTTGTGACAAAATAACGTTTCTTAAATAGACGTCTTGGCAGCGGTATATTTGTTTATCTGAGCACAAAATTGTTTATATTTTTTTTCCATCTCTAAATATAAATTTTCTGTTCCTACTTACAGTACCGCAATTTTTCTGACAGGAAAAAAGAAAAAAAAAAGAAAAAAAAACATAGTAATACAAAGAGAACATAAAATAGAAGAGTAGGAAATAAAACAATAATATTCACCAGAAGCTTCACAGAAATACATATCAATTCAGGCATATACTGTGAAATAACTGCATCTTGTTACTGTACTGTGGCAGACAAGATGGCTTTTTTAAATCACTAAAATATAGCACGCAATCTTGCTTAATGTTGGATTTTTTTTTTGCGTTATCACTTTTTTTAAAAAGAAAAATGGATTGTCCGTTTTCTTTCGTCTGAATTCGCAAACAAGAAAAGACTCACAGCACCGCCAGCTTTTACACTGTGAAACAAACACTTTTCATTTTAATAGTCTGGCTTCCCTACATTTACCAGAATAGAGATCATAACTAAAACACAGGTGAGACTTTCTTTGTTGACTGAAACTAACAGAAAAAAAAACACAAAAAAAACTGCAAGATGCACAGAATTGCATAAAAACTCCCCTTTCTGTTCTCTGTTTCACCTCTGGACAAAACTCCACGGTGAGTTTCTATTACTGGCAAACAACAACGCCTAGTAGAAAACTGGCAGCCCTCGTGTGCAATAGGCTGAAAGGCCGAGGGAGGGCGGGGTTCACGCTGCGAGTGTCTGGGTTAACATCCGGGAAGAGAAAGAGAAACAGAAACTGAACCGATGTGGAGGAAAGTCCTTTATATGAAGGAACTAACACATGAGCACAGATCGATCATGTGCCTTCATTGCTAATCAGAATTTAACTCTCGGTTCCCATCTGACTTCCTGCTGATATGAAGGGTTAAAAAAAAAAAAATCCATCAGTCACTTAAGCTTGAACTGAGAGTCAGAAATTCCCTCGACTCTTCATGCTTTCAGTTTGACAGAAGAAGAGTGACGACGATCTCAAGTGACATTATTTACATAAATATGGTGCAATGTCATTCCTAAACCACAAAGATGGCTCCCGCACAGAAGGTTTCTGCAATCGGCGCGATGATGATGATGATGACGATGATGTGCACATACACCTCTAGTGGCAGGGGAAGCCCATGTTTTTCAGCACGATGCAGAGGTTACTGGTCGTGTAGCATATTTTCTACCGGATGCCGCAAAAAAGTGACTTTAATCTCAACTGACAGAGGTTTGGCGAGCCGTGTTGTTTTCCTTTAAAGGGGGCTGTTATGTAAAATTGGCTTCTTCGTTTGAGCTTTACATCATGTTATAATGTTATTCCCTCATCAAAAATAAACACGGAGCGTTGCTTTGATTGTTTCGTGCATGTCTGAGAAATCCTTTCACCTCCACCGTTCAGAGCACCACCTTTTCCATGCCGCTCCTCCTCGAGGCTGCAGCCTCCAAGCCAAACTTCTGCCTCCTCAGCTCCTTCAGACTAGCAGCAGCATACTAAAATAATAAACCTTCAAACAAATGATGCATTTATATGTTTTACCCTATGTTGCAATTTACAAATTCTTGGATTTCGTAGTCTGGAAACTCGTTTTTCCTTACTGGTGCAGTGGTCTTGCCTCTGATGGAGTCACCGGTGACTTAGCCCCATAGCTGTGGAAGAACAGTCTGCCATTTACTGGAGAGGAAAAGAAATCCTTGCTGCAGCGTTTGTGAGCTGCTGCATGATTTCGTTGCCCACACAGGAGCTCTGTCAGTGGGCTGAGTCTGTGGGTGACTGTGACTAAAGTCGGAATGTGCAATAATCTAGGTGTAACTGTGCCGTGTTTTAATAAATTAACTTTTGTTGTTGTTCTTATAAACGGCTTGTGCAAGAAAAGTTAAGTGTGTTGGTGTGAATGTGTGTGAAGAAGAGTCCAGTGAGGAGAGAGTCAGACGTCGGTGCTGTAGGGGCGCGGCGGGGGAGGGAAAGCATCCGACGGGTTGTAGTAGCTCAGAGGGGACGGAGTCGGGGGGTTGACGGGCAAAGGGAGAGACGCTGACGGGTTTTCGTAGTAGAAGCCCAGTCGCTCCCCTCCGTTACGCATGTCGTCTGTGAGTCCAGAGGGGACGGGGTACGGCGAACACGAGGGGCAGGGGCTGTGGTGCGAACCCGAGTCCAGCTGGTCCAGGGAGACGGGCGTGATGTCGGTCCCGTCCATGGCCAGGGCGTTGCAGGCGTTGCAGGGGAAGTGAGACAGAGGATCCGCTCCCGCCACCGAGCCCACGTCCGCCTCGGACTCGTTCTTCTTACAGCAGTAATACTGGCGCAGGTCGACAGAAAACACAGCGAGGGAGAGAGAGAAAGAGAGAGAGAAAGAGAGAGAGAAAGAGAGAGAGGGTCAGACACTTTCCAAGGATGTTTTATGCAGCGAGACTCGGCGGCTGTCGAAGAAAAAGTCGGAAATTAGCTCGTTCATTTTCATTCGAAGATTATTTTTGGGGAAGATAAGCTTGTGTGTTGGAGAAAACATGAACACAATCAATTAAGATTTTTAGTAACGAGATTCAGAAATTATTGTAACAATCCCACTTTTTCCTCTTTTAGCGTTTAATGTACATCACGACGCACAAACACATTAAAAGGCTGATATAAAATTTCAAAATATGTTTCTGAGATGGGTTCATTGGCGATACGACTGGTTAGGACACTAAAAAGCTAAAAAAAATGCTTAATCTTTTACTGCAGTAACAATCTCAGACTGAAAAATAGTGAAAAATCCACCTTGTAAATAATACTATAAGATATAAAACTAACAAATTCACCCCTAGCAATCCCTTTTTATAATCATAACATTAATATTTAATTCATGCATATATTTTTTTTCTTTTATGGGGACGTCTAATTAGCACATTAATGTTGTAGGTTTGCACATAATGCAGAATAATAAGGCAGATAATAATCTATAAGGTTTATTCTCAGGGAACAAGAAAACCAAGCAAGTAAACCTTTGTATGTTACTTAAAATATATTGGGACTGCCACAGTGATTTATATTTATATATTATTAATTATAATGGATTTTAGGTCAAAATCCATATAAACTGATTCATTTTCATTCTTACCTGCAGATTGAAACAGAAAACTATGAGCTGGTGCTGGGAGATTAAACGTAAAGTGGCAGGTTTGTGGGAAAACGCGCCGCCTTTGGTCAGTGACCTCAGCTGGGTTGTTTCGACACAAACGGGAAAAGCAGAAGGACGTTGATGAGCTCCTGCGCTGGTAGCCCTCGCGGCTGCTAGCGGCGGCTAGAAAAGCCGATTCGCTCCACAAACATGTTGGAGCCTCTGAGAGACCGGCGGTGATATTTATGAGGAGCATAAAACTGTCAGTAAAGCTCCCGTTTCCACAACAGCGAAGTATTAAACATGCCAAGCAACAGGAGGGCTGATAGCTGTTTAACTATTAACGGCTTATCGCCAGCCCCATTAAGGCTTCAATCTCCTGCAGGCATAAATTTATGAATCGTGGGCATGACGAACGTTTAAAACTAGTAGAACTACAAACAATGGGGAACAATAAACAGGCAAAATAAAAAGCATGTTTGTCCCTCAGCAGAGGATCTGTTAGGAACCTTGTTGGGGAGCAACAAGGTTATTATGGGTTGTTCAAAATGCCAGAAAACTGAAAATGTGTCTTTGTTGAGTCTTAGCCAAAAATTGAATGCAGGTAATTTAAATCAAAAGTTGTCCTTTATCTTCAATTTTCAATGTTTCTGCAACAAAACAAGGCTTTATTTTAAGAGTTTTCACATAACTATCCAAATTTATCTATATATTTATCTGTTGCTCATGGTGACTTTTAACTTTTGAAATAACATTTCATGACATTCACAGATTTTTTAAAAAAATTATTATTATTGCAAACCTTTTACAGGTACAAAACACTCCCCAAGAAGTTTTATTTAAAAAAAAAAACAACAACTTAAGAATAGCTCCCCTATTTTAAATATTTTCTTTGTTTTTAAAAAGCGAGAGAGACAGATTTGTGTGCAACTCTCAGGTACCTGGAGTCTACAGTAACAGAGAACTGCTACGATGCACAGCAGTATCACCCCAGCAAGGATTCCTCCGGTTATCACGATAGTTCCCGCTGACATTCGACCAGCTCTCCATCCAACCCTTTGAAGAGACAGAGAGAGAAACGGAGCTCGTCAGAGTACAAGGGAGGAAAAAAAGCAGCAACCAACGCCAGAAAACGTTGCTGCAGCAGAGCATCTGTACATACAGGAAAGCAAAGCTTTCTGAATTCCCAGTAAGTGATGGAGCATGCATGCTGTAAATATCAGGTTATATAACTGGAAAGAGACGATTTCCCCCCCACCCCTCCTCTTTTTATGAGCATATATGAGCGATGATGTCTGAGTGAGCCCCCCCAGCTAATTTGCAGAAAAGTGCCGATAATGTACGAGGATCATTTCTGTAGTCTGCTGGCTGAGACGAACAGAACTCAGACGAAATGTTTACTGTGTCTGAACGAACTCTGAGGTTACGGCTGTGAAACGCTGCTGTCTAAATGAGCTGAAGTGAAAACAATGAACTCACTGGAGTTTGAGCTGGTGACTAGGAGCTAAAACGCTCACTATCAAGAAAATGTTTGCTTTTCTTGAGATGAATCCTATTTCCGTGTCAGAATGATATAGTTTTCCAAACTTGCAATCATGTTATTGTTGGATATTTCAACAGGAATCAGATCAGAAATTAATCTGATCTAAACATGGACATAATTTTAGACATGCTGAAAAATCTAAAGATACTGTATTGTTTTTTTTGTCTTTGTGCCAATGTCTCTGTAATAAAATATATAGGTAAACAGAAACACACACACAAATCTGTGGTGAGCTCTTCAGATTTTTTTGCGTATGTATTCACACATGAAAAATCTTCCTGCTTAGCTGCCTGGAAAAGTATCCTAAAAAGTCTGAAACGAGCGTCGCAGATTCCTGTGATCTCGCCTGCAGATCCTCCCTGGAAATGTTCAGAGCTGTAGTTAAAACTGGCTCAGCTCTCTACAGCTCACCTCCCCCACGGCCGTCACCCCGGCTATGCAATCAGCGCTAATGGTCACTCTTGCGACGTCACCTTTTCCACTCTGGTCGTGTTGCCTTAACAGATCGGATCGTTATTTGTGTTGGACGGCTTTTGAAACATAATCATGAGACATTAATGGATAATCTGATGACGAAAAAATGTAACGTTGTTGACTATGCGTCCTATGACTTTGCATTTTTGTGTTTTTAAAGATGTAAAGCACTTTGAAATGCTTTGTTGCTGAAATGTGCTATAAAATTGAAACTTGATTGATTGAAATAAATGTATTATAAATGGGAATGTTTTTTCAAGAGCAGTGTTTGTGGTGGCCATGAAAAAACAGCCATAGTTATCTAAAAAAAAAAATTATAAATAATTCTTATCGTCACTTTTATTCTTATCACAAAATATCTTAATAAAACTAAATTTAAATCACCCACCTGAAATATATTTTTTCACTGTTTTACAGGTAAATAAGCAAAATATTACTACCGTTTGCTCCACACGCTTTTTTCCAACCGGTTCTCTCAAAAGCCTGCAAACCTGCAGCCGCTGCTCTGCATGAATCAGTTTTGGTTCATCCCTCCCCATAAAACTATGTTTGCAGGAGCCGTTCAAAAATTACAGAGTTTATCGTCAGCATTTAAGCTACACGCCTCGTAAAAATAACGTCACTCAAGCAAGACCACTGCAGGCCTGAACACAGCTGAAAGGAAAACTAAAAAAAAAAAAAAAGAAAGATTAAATATGGCCTTAAGGTATGTGCTTGTAATGGAATTCAAAAGTATAGAGATGCCCTGCAGCTGATTACCTTCGCCTAGGAATATTTAAAAGCCTCAATTACAATATGTGCTTAGTCTTAATAGAATAGCTTCGGCTGAGATTAACATGCTGAATGCATCAGCACCAACTGTGCTCATGACCCACGGAGCACAACGTTGCA
The DNA here is from genome assembly GCF_051168715.1 of Poecilia mexicana. Lineage (NCBI taxonomy): Eukaryota > Metazoa > Chordata > Actinopteri > Cyprinodontiformes > Poeciliidae > Poecilia > Poecilia mexicana. The sequence goes on along the minus strand of NW_028263391.1, from coordinate 9,688,804 downwards.
TATGCATGGTGAGGCGCCAGGTCCAGCACAGCAACTCTGACAAGGACAAACTATTGAACTGAACAGAAACTGATTCTGAAATTACTGTTCCTGAAAAAGGCTAAATCAGAGCAGGTTTGGCTTCTGGCACCATTCAAAACTGAGCTTTTCTTTTTCTTTTCCTTTTTTTTTTAATGGCTTTGAGAAAAGCAGGTTGCAACGAATGAAAAGGTGAAATCTCTTCGAATGAATGAATAGTTAAAGCAAACCAAACCTCGTGTTGCATTTCAGCAAAAACGTCATGATGAGTCATGGAAACAGTCGACACAAATACGTTGGAATGGATTGAAAGTGTCCGTTAAGTAGGTATTAAACATACTTTTCATTAAGCCCACTTTTTTTGTATTATATAACGTTGTTTTTATTGGTGTGATGTAACATTTTAATGTTTTCATCAGCTGCAAGTGGAAAATTATCGTCAGCAACAGAAATAAAGGCTTCCAAGCATCAATATCACATGTTTCTCTTAGTGATAAAGTTCCTGAAATAAATGACATTTTGGAAATATTCTCCTTTTTTTCTGAATGGGTCTGTACAGTTCCACAACTCGAACCAGTTCTTTTTAATTTATATGTACTTCCAAGAAAATGCCTGTTACTGTTGACACTCAGCTGCATTCATCCATGCGGCCTGGTGAAAAGAAAAAATAACAACACACACACACACACACACACACACTTTGCCATGGATGGCATTACTTTGCCTTCCATCCCAAATGAGAAACCTTGAAGTTGAAACTTGAAGTTGTTTACCATCAACATAGATTATGTTTCTAGGAAAGATATTTGCAATCAACTACACTTTTTATCTTTTATCCATGCATCTTTTGAGTGCAGTCCACTCATCCGAAGCTTTCCTCTGCTTCCCTAAGATGACTTTCTATTTGTACGAATAAATAGACCCAGATTGGCTTGAATTAAGAATAACCTCTAAAAGTTGTGCAGAGAGTTCCCATCATGAAATTTTTTGAAAAGAAAACGCTGGGCTTATAAATGAGACAAATTTAGTCACAGCCATCTGAAAATAGCCGCGCTTGAATTTTGAACACCTGTTTTTTTTTTGTTTTTTTCTTCCTTCTCCGTATTCCAGGCAAGTCTTGAACAAAAAGCTCTGATTGGCAGAAACATATGAGGAAAAAGAAAAAGGAAGCTAAATCAAGTCATCCAAACTGTAATAACATCCAACAGAGAAAGCAAGTACACTCAGAAGATTATCCAACAGCTTGTCTATCTAATCTTTATCGAGTTCCAAGACTATAGGGGAAAGTTTCCAGTGTGCAAGAAAAGCGCAGTGCAAAAGTAATCAAAGTGCTTTTACTTCTACACATTTCATCATATCAGAGCCACAAGCCTCAGCATGAACATTTTGTTTTCTTAAACCACCTGTAGCAAACTTCAAATGTCCCTTCACTGATGTTCACTAACAAAACCGCGGCGTCGAACGACAATACACACTTTCCAGGCTTTTATTTGCAAAGAACACTTTTATTACTATATGTAATTTTCCTTCGACTCTCAATCTGACAAAACTTTGCGTCGATCTAACCCTCAACATCCCAATAAAACACGTAGAAGTTGATCGCTGTGACGTGAAATCATTTTAAAAACGCTCATTGGGTATCCAGACTTTTGCAAAGTGGCTGCTGTGAATTTCTCCTTCTTGCTTCTTACTAGAAATGAGAGAAGCGTCAAATACCCATAAACCATCTCAGCTCAGAAAACCAACACAAAAAAACACTTGCAGAGGACAACCCGTTAAATCAGCATGTAAAACAAATGATTTTGACACTAATTTGGAATGATTTATGTGGCTCACCTCATGCAGAATGATTAATTTTAAACACTCCCATTATAGTAATTACAACACCAGGCAGTTTTGTTTGTCTACTGTTCAACTTGATTAACTAAAACACGCAGAGATTTCTCAGCTGAGGAGCAACATTTAATTATATTTTGATTATATAAAATCTCCCTCTCTGAGTGCTACTTATGCTGTTTTTGTGCCCTGAGTAATCTCCACAGAGCATTAATTTGTAGGGAAATTAAATTATTTGTTGATGTGCTAAAAAATTAAACCTTCAAACACTTGATTGATAAACTGTATTAGCATTTTTTTTTTTTTTGATAAATCAAAGTGTTTGTGTGACTTAATGAACTGATTGGCTCTAAGAGACACGTCTTCCTCAGCTCGAGAGTCGGATAAAAAGGTGTTATTATAATAATGTTTGTCTTCCTTTTGAGCGGTCAAGACAATGTGAATGAGCTGCAGCTATTAAAAACACTCAAGGTTTATGATTTTATTTGCATCGTAACAGATGCGAGCATCACCTGAAAGGTGATTCATCCAAGTGAATCAATTAAAAAATAAAAATGAAAAAGTGTGAAGTCCGTCTATTAGCCAGAGTGATATGTTCATATTTACTTCTGCTTATTTTGATTACAGTTTTGCGTTTCCCAGAACAAAACTGAAGTTCTCAAAAACTACGTGTTCAACCTTCGCGTCGTTCCGTCACGATTTGAGAAACGCGACTGAGAAAATGGTATTTATGGCCTTAAGTAGTAATGAAACCAAAGTCTAGCTGTTCACTGGCGTCCGTCCGTCCGTCCAGCGTGGAAATAAGACGTCTAAAATTACAACATTACATCGGATCAATAAAAAAAACAAAAAAAAAACAAGACTACTGATCTACTGGGAAGATATTCCAGGAATCCAAACCAAAGAGATAAAGTCTGTTAGTCAAGACGCCTGTGTGTGGCTGACAGTCTCAAAGGTCGATGAAAGTCTAACGAGACTAAAACAGTAAATTCCCCAGAGTCTGCAGACATGCCGATGTGACTGGACAAATCCCAACTTATTAAATAACCAGAGAAAATAAAAATGAAGCTAAGCTGTACTGAGTGGAAATGGGCATGCACGCCTCCCTCATGCAGAACTCTCCATTGTGTCACTGTGCTAAATGATGCCACGGTAATGTTGTTAGAACTGCAGTGAGGTCATTCTTGCTCCACGTTTTTCTCCTTCCTCCCTAATTTTGTTTAGTCCTTATTCCCTTTAAACTCTTTTTCAGCACAGTGACCGTCTTTCCCTTCTTGGTCCATCGGTTTGAATCTGAGACTAGTGTAAAAAAAATAAAATAAAAAAATCAAGTGACACAGTTTTACAGAAGATACGGTCCTGCTTGACGTTCATCGACGCAGGCAGAGCGGTGAAACTGTTTCGGAGACAAAAACAAGCGATTTTGACTAACATGCCACCAGACTCAAACGAGAGAATTTCCAACAGAACGGAGAGACGAAGACGCCAAATGACACACAATTCATCTGCAGCCAGCGTCTCTGAGCCAAAGTTAGTGTGTGACTTTCAGTGGGTCCCATGTCAACAGGTGAAATATAAGAAAATACTTATATTTAAGTCCCCCCCCTCTGATGTTTCTGCCCCTTTTTAGCTCTTCGTAAACTTCGACCCAGGCTGCACAGCAAGCGAGGTTATTTTGGTTTTTACTATTAAAAATATGTAACCTGTGCAAATCCAAAAAGCAATTTTCAAATTATGGCTGATGAATTAAGGGAAAGAAGCAAACCAAACCAACCTGGACCTGTGTGAACAAAGTAACCGTGATTAACTTTTGATTCAAAGGTGCTTGCCTCATTCATTACTGCCACAAGCAATCGCTTCAACAGAGGCTGTCAGGCAACACGAAGAAGGATGAAACGTCTCCAACAACAACGCAGCAAACTCCAATATAAAGGCATTCGAAAACAGACGAGAAAGACGACTGTCTGTCTAGAAAAATGGATGCAATGCCGTTTCCAGGCTTTTGCACTCCAGCAAACCACAGTAGGAGCCATTATCTGTACATGGAGAAACACAGAACTATTGTTAACTTTCTCAGTAGCTGTCAGCGTAACAAGGTGACTCCAGGAGGGAAGGAACAGGAAGGCACAAAAAAAAACAACTATTCCCTCCATTCCCTCAGTAAATTACTGTTCAACAGTAATGAAGAGGCTGGAAAAATGGTTTCCATGGGGGGAGGAGAGGGGGGTGGGGTTTCACGGCCACTGCTGGCCAAAAAGAACACAAAGTCCCACCTCACATTTGGCAGAAATGTCTTGATTTTCTCCAAGAGAGTGAAACTTTTTCCACACGTGACCAAGTTCATTTTGAACGCCTTTGTCCCCCTCTATCAACTCAAGCTTGGTTGAAACATTAAAGCATAAGAAGAGAAATCTAGAATGGACGGCAGCACTTTTTCTTTTACGTATTTAACAATCTTTTCTTCACAAAAAACAACTACATGAGTTGTCTGTGTTAAGAACTGAATGCATTGGATCTGTTGCCCTTTGAAGTCTAATTAAGTTCTTAATAATTCATAAAAACTAATTACTAAATTGAACAAATATCTAGCGCTCCCCGAAATAATTAAAGGAGCCTTGGGTATGTCTGGCTCTCTGGGTTAGTGTTACAGCAGATGAATTGACTCCATTCTCTGTGTAATTTGGGGATAATTACTATTTGAAACGACAACGAAGAATCAACCTTTTTCTGTATCATTACTGCAAACGCAAAGGGTTACGCGTTTTTTTTTTTGTTTTGTTTTTTCTGAGTCACCTAAGAGACTTGATGTACCTGCCATCATTTTTAATGCAATTGTGCTCCTCCTGCTAGGAAATCAGTTGGTTTCATCGTTCCAGTCCTTTCTCTCTCTCTCTCTCTGCACCATCACAAGAGTAAATACACTGAATTAAAACGACCCCCCTTTTTTCGCTCTTTTCTCTCCTTTTACTCCAAAAAGGCACACATCACGTTGTTTTGTGAGACGATTAAACCTTTGTTCAGGTTGCCACGACAGCCTCTTGTTTTCGGCTGCCACATACCCACACGAACGCAGAGCGAGGTGGAGAGGTTTCACACTCCACTTGTGGACCTATATTTAGCGGCTTTGTCATCCCTCGACAGAGTGAAAAGCAGCAGATGAGAGGCAGCACAGAAAGGTGTCATAATTTAATTCGTTTTCTCTGTGGGAAATGAAACAATCCTTGCAGCAGTCGGCTCACAAGACCTCACATGTGGCTCACACACACACACAGCCACAAATGAATCAAACAGTGAGGGGGTAGAAATAAAAAAGAAAAAAAAAAGAAAATAAAATAAAAAATATCTTCTCTGATACATTTTATGTGGGATGCTGATTTGTGTTCTGAAATTAGACGCTTCTTCTCCCAGATGATCCCTGAGTGAGCCATGGAAATTACAGAAGCTTTGAAATGAAAATTTAATTAGGAAACTCAGAGATGCATGGGAATATTCTGACATTTAGGTACGAAATTTGTTCAAACTCCTGCTGAGAGAAAGGTAGGAAGAGATACTGTGTTAGCTTATTAAATATGGAAAGTGTCATCTCTATTAGCCTCACAAAAGTACAAGAATCCCCATTCCGAAACTTCTTAAATAATACGACAGAAAATTCAGAAGGATCCGGTTCTGTGTTTCCGATAAAGGACAGAATGAAAAAAAAAAAAAGAAAATAAGAGAAGATACTGTCTGAAGTTGGTAAGAAAATGTCATTATTCACAATGAATACCAACATGGGCTGGAAAATTACTCCAAAACAAACATTTAATCAAATTACATGTTGATAAAGTGCTTAGGGAATCATGAAAACTTGGGAGAACGGTGGAGGGAGCGTGATAATGTGGGGCTTTTTTGCTGCAGGAGGAACTGGAGCGCTTCACAAATAGATGCTGAATCAAACCCTGCATTTTTTCCACCAAAAATAAAGATTTTTACAGACCACAAACTGTGTTTTAAAGCATCTACAGTAAGTTTGACTACAAAAGTTTGATTAAAGCTTTACATGTAGGTACATAAAATCCTTGTTTTACGTTACTATGCCTAATTAATAATAATTATATTCCAGCATATGAACAGATGTGGTGAAATATAATCACTGACAACAGGAGGTGAGCCAGCAGAAAATGGAGACGGACTGAAATAAATGTTGACTTATTCAGAAAATTGTGCAAAGTATTAATAATTTAGTCAGCAATCCAAATCATCATTGGTAGCAGCTCTAGGTTAGTTTCTATTTTATCGCTACTTTTATTTCGCATCTTTTGAATCATTTTGTAAAACCATGCAGGACTTAGAGGTAATTTAAGGTAGTTTTATTAATTTTATCATAAATTGGACCATGAACTTCTATGACTATTATTCAAAAGCACATCTAGTTGCATCAGTTCACTAAACTTGACTACATACAGCAAGCATTTGCAAAAATAAAGTGATATAAATCCCATATTTGTTGCTAAAGATAGACAATTTTTATTGATCAAATAATAGAAAAAAAATTGACCACCCAAAAAGCTCAGGACAAAAATAAATAAATAAATGAAAACCTGGAACCTTCAAAAGTTACAGATCCCATTTCAGCAAAAGCCTATTTTGGTCAGTTCATTGAAATATTACAAGCTTAGTTTGTAGTTGAGCATGTAAAAACTAAATATATATGTATATATTTTACTAACTTTACAAAATTTTTGGACCCAACAGGTATGACTTGGTGCACGAAGCATGTTGTTGCAGACAACTCTCCCAAACTGCAAAGATTCGAAATGAGCAAAATAAGCAATAAGAGTCTTGATAGTTCTTGGAGAAGGCAATAAGTATCTCAGTAATCTCAAAAACGAGAGTAATAAGTCAGCCAAGCGTGTGTTTTCTATACACCGTTTTTTAGCCCGTGATAGTTTCTCAGTCACGGATGAGTTTGCTGTTCATGTTAGCAGCTGGAAAGGAGATTATTTTGAAAGATGCGGGTCTGTAGGTGAGCTGCAGCTCAGAAAAGACATATGGGAATGTATACGGTCTGCGGTGCAGCTGAAATGTGAACGAAGAAGAATAAAATGTGCAAAAGAGACAAAAGGTGATGATTTACACAGCCAGAAGCCAATCCATTTGCATTACGAAGTGATTATGTAGGTGATACTAGATGTGAAAGTGTTTGTGATGACTCTCCTGGTGGCCTTGGAGGAAAGAAGTGATCGGATCCCAAGCAGCTTTCAACTTCAGTCTCTCTCAAGCAATTCTCTTAAATAGATGTTTAGTGTGTGGAGAAAGGGGCTGCACAGTGGCGCAGTTGGTAGAGCTGTTGCCTTGCAGCAAGAAGGTCCTGTGCATGCGTGGGTTTTCTCCGGGTTCTCCGGTTTCTTCCCACAGTCCAAAAACATGACTATCAGGTTAATTGGCCTCTCCAAATTGCCCCTAGGTGTGTGTGTGTGCATGGTTGTTTGTCCTGTGTGTCTCTGTGTTGCCCTGTGACAGACTGGCGACCTGTCCAGGGTGACCCCGCCTCTCAACCGGAACGTTAGCTGGAGATCGGCACCAGCAACCCTCCCGACCCCACTAAGGAACAAGGGTGTAAAGGAAATGGATGGATGGATGGATGAATGAGGAGCTCTCCTTCCCCCACATGTTGCTGCACGTTGACAGTCAGTTGGATGAACAAATGCTACTAGATTTATATAAGAGACATTTTGCCACTTAGAAACGTTAAAGACATTAGAAGACGCTAAAAAACAAGAGCAGAATGAAAAAAGGTGCAACATTCAGCATAATAAGCACCTGGAAAATACAATAAATTTCACCAGGTGCAAGTTCTACACAATTAAAAAAAAAAAAAAAAACTTCAAGGAATGAAGGATGCAAGGAAAGAAACAAGAAAGAGCACACAGAAAGAGGAAAGAAAGGAAAGAGAAGAACAAAGGATAGAAGGACACATGACAGGAAGAAAGAGGACAAAATAAAGAGAAGAAGGAAGAAAACAAGGGAATAAAGAAAGAAAGGCTAGAGAGAAGAACTCAACATTTGGACAATGTGATAGTGAATAATAATAATAATAATATTTTTTACATCTCTTGTTCTCTAAACTTTCCCAGACATTATTAGACTTAAGAGGAACCCCGTAGGTATAAAATGATTCGTTTATATACTTGAAATGGAGGAAAAATGTCAAGAAACATGTGAGTAGGACTAACAAATGGAGAAGGTACAAATTGACCCAGAGCTGTTTACTTCAGTCTCTTTATCAAAGTAAAACTAACAAAAAATTCACATCATACATAATATTTGTTTGTATAAGTAATCTGAAATGATTTTAGCAGGAAGGAATGTTAGACTAAATGTTGCCTTTCTGTTTATGCAAAACACTTTCGTTATAAATTTTCAAGAAAATACCCCCAAAATCAAGGTTTCTTACCCCTAAAAGTTATTGATGAAAGCAAAGTTTGATCCTTTACAGGAAAAAGACACGATGAGATGATGTTACAACCAGTGACAGCTGGGATGCAGAGAACACACAGAGAGAGCAAGAGACGACAGCAATGCCTGATATATCCATTCTGAAATAATAATATGAATATTTTGTTGAGGTGGCCAGCTTTGTGCTGGAAATCACAGCGAGTTCCTCCCTGCAAAATTTAAAGCCTGCGGGCTTCAATTATTCAAGTATTGTTCCTTGAACAATATTTTTCCATCACAGGGGCAATTTAGCCAGGTAGTAGAATCTGGACTCTTTCCGCTGAGAGCACTAAGCTGGGCGTGTGAGGAGAGGAACAGATCCGGCTCCACTGGATTCGGGACAGAGACACCTGCTGCCAGAGCACGGGAGGACAAATCCAGCAGGAAAGACAAAAAGGCGTGATGATGACCTGCTGGGTCAGGCGAGGAACCTATAATAACTGCTTGCAGTTGTAGTTTTGGTGTGTTTTTTGTGCCAAAGAAAACCAAAAGCAACTGTTTAGATCTGGGCTGACGTATGAGTGAAAAAGAAGAAGAAGAAGAAGAAGAAGCACCTTCCCTTGCAAAAACAACATGGACTCATCTGTCCAGTTTGCACCTGCAACTTCCTCAACACATTCAAGCGACACGTCACTCATCCCACCGACAAGTTCTACCTTTCAAAGTCACCATCTGGGGGGTAGCATCCTCGGCTGTGCCCCGAAGACCCCTGTGAGGGTGGAAAGAAAGAGGGATGAGCTCACGTTCAGCCGTGATGTGAGGAGACACCTCCGCCCCCGGCAGCCAGAGCAGATGAGCCGGACTGAGCCAAGGTGAGGGCAGAGAGTCACAAACACAGATCTGTCTTCGTTAGGATGGGGACTGCATCCCTTCATTTATCACTTTCATCTCATTTATCAGCTCTGCATTTACCCGTCCTTCTCTTACACATTTACTACGTCAGTTTATTTGATAATAATGATACATCTGGTGGCATTTACTCATTAAGAGGGTTTGAAACTCACTAATACATACATTACTAGTGTATGTTTTAATTAAAGAAGAATTTTCTACTTTTATTTTCGTTTTTTTATACATATAAAATAATAAAATAAACTGTAATAATTCCACTGACCTTACAGTCTGGTAATTACAGTAAAAGCCACTTTAAATGATAGTTTTGCTGAATTAATCGCATTTGAAAGTACTGTTTGAACAGGTTGCCAGGTCAGTTACGCAGCCCTCATTAAGCCCATTTTAACCTAATTAGGAATCCATTCAGATCAAAGCCTTACCTTTCAGAGTGAAGAACACCCCGACAACCTGTTTGAGTGACGGGTTCGGGGTCCAGAGATCTCGACCCCCAGCACCGGTCAGCGCAATTAGAGATGCCCGGAGCCGGTTATCCGTTTTCCGAACCAGAAACCTATGAAGTCATGATCTGCGACTGGTTAGTCCCGCTTCCCGCTTCACGCGCGTCTTCTAGCAGCCAGGTGCCGGTGAGCAGGAGCGCGAGGGGATCTCATGGCAGCTAACCTGAGCGCGAGGAGCTGAAGACGGACGAGGCGAGGCGCCAGCAGCAGCAGCAGCAGCAGCAGCCCGGCTGCGGAGCGTCACAGCTCGGCATGGCTGCGTCCTCGACGGAGAGGGGGAGGTTTGACACCCGCTGCCGCCGAGTGGTCCCGGTGGGGCGGGATTAACAGAAACACTCTGGGGAACGACGGCGTCACTTCTAAAGTGATCCCAATTTAGCTGAGTAAATTAAAAAAAATTACAAACTAGGATTTCATTTATCAATACACTGATCAATATATTTGATGTTTATTTACCTGATGATTTTGATGATGGCATTTGACAAAATGTAATGTTTATTGCTTGTTTCACAATTGGGTTATGATGTGAACCATTTTGAACTCCATTGTTGCAGAAATGGAGTTTAAAGTGCCTTGACTGTCTTGGAATATCATATTTTCAAACCAATCTAACCCAATGTAAAACTAGAATTGTCCCAATGTTTTATGCTAAATTTGAACAAGATTTAGCATAAAATCTTGTTCATTGAAGTCGTGCCATGAAGTACGACGATGAAGTAGGCTAATCTTGAAAAGCAAGACATCACACTCCAATATAAATAAACATAGGTGAAGGTAAAAAAAACAAAAAAACAAAGTGCCTGACATCTGTCAATATGAAAAGTGTTCTGAGGTCCTTTCTTAAGCGTTTGGACTCCATTGAACCACATTGAGAGCCATGATCTGCAAACGGAGAAAACGTGGAACTTCTTCACGAAGTACAGTGTGCCACGTCCTTTTTTGAGGAAAATATCTGGTGAATATTTCGGAAAACGTATTATACCTACAGTCACACATGATAGTGGTAGTGTGATGGTCTGGGGATGCATTGCTGTTTCAGGACCTGAACACCATCACAAAATTAATGATAACTTGAATCCGATCCATCAAGTCCATTTGAGTGGCTCAAAAACAAGGATCTTTTGGAAAAGTCTAAATCTGGATTTGATCCAACTGTGATGGTGAGATGGGACCTTAAATTGTTGTTCATGGAAGAAAACTCTCCAGTGTTGCTGAAGTAAAATAATTATCCAGAAAGAAGTGGGTTCAACTTTCCCCACAGTGATGCTTGATGGATGGCACAAAAGAAAATTTGGACTTGGAAAATACTTCTGTTTTGATACCCTCTTATGGTAATGTATATTACTTAGTCTTTAGGCTCTTCTGGAAATCACTGAAGAAGCTGTTTTTGGGTTCATTAGCTTATTTTACTGTTATCTCTGGTGTCTGATCCAAAGTAATTGACCCTCTGAATCTTTTATCTGACTTATTATTGTCTCTCCTGCTAGTAGAAATAGCAGCACCAGCATGTCAGTGATGTTAAGAGCTTCAGTTCACTTCAGTAGAGCTGCTTTCTTTAAATCTCTCAATTTTTAGGTACCGCGGTTTGCCCCGTTATGTAATTACTTTCTGCCCTGGTTTGTATTTCAGATGGAGCAGCACCACCATAATATAGGAGTTGTGTTCGTTCCAAGGTTGGTGTAAGTGAAACCACATAGCACAGTAGAGCCAGTCAAAAAAAAAAAAAAAAAAGCATCACTTTTACCCCACACTTGGTTGCTAAATGCTCAACTCACTTAATCCTGTGCAGCTTTTTCTACTTATTTTAATAACACATAGGTTACTGGCCTATTCATACCGCAGTCCACTCAGAAAATCCCCTGGTATTTCTAAAGGCCAGTCTGCTCCAGAGCTGATGTAGCCTGACACAATTTGTCAATTCAATGTCATGCAAATGTGATATTTTTATAAAAAGGGTTTCTAAATCCCTTCTGGCCTGGGAAGGCCTCACGATCATTTAGCAAAGTGCTGCTGAGTCGAGGGATGTCTGGCTTTAAGAGATATATACACTGGATATCTCACTCAGTGGAAAGTGCATAAGGAAGTGGCGACCTATGTTTTCCTTTTAATGTAAAGGGCAAAAAAAGCACCAAGTCTGCATAAAACAACACAATCCTGGAGGCCTGAAAGGTGTTTAAAAACTATTTTTGCGATCCGGTCTATGTGCAAATGTTTGAACATTTTACAATTAATGTAACAGGAACAGGCTTTGAGTTAATTCTCACAGCTTTGTTTTGGAACTGGATAAAACGGTGAGGTGTTATTGCTGTTCAGTATGCAGCATGCTGTTTATCCAGAGCTCAATTTTAATTAGATAATTGACTAGAAAGCCATTTCATGCTCCGGCGTGGGCCATTCCTCCATTATCTCTCCATCGATTAAGCCAATATTGTAAGCGGTCTAACGTTCGACATTTGCAATCAGAGGATGTTGCTGTGAATAAACTTCATGCAGTCGTCCTCATTACATAACCTGCGACTTGAATCTAAATAGAGAAAGGTAAATAAATATAGCATTAAAAATTTTTAAGGAGCTGCGACAGTAAACTGCAAGGCCTTACAAGTTGGCATTAAATACACTTTTATGATAAGAGAAGCAATGATTGCAAAGCTATTCTCTCTTATATGCAGATAAGACAGTTTTAACGTTGGGCAGATGCTAAGGGGAGAAAAAGGAGAGGCGAGCGTACAAAAGCTCCAGATAAAACAAAAATCTGTAACTTCTCTGTATGTTGCACTTTGAAGAAGTTCATTAAGCCTCCTGATGGAAAAGGGCAAATTACACAAGAACCCCCCCCCCCCCCCGATGAGAAGCGCCCACACCTCCAAATTGCACACATGGTTGCTGTGTGATGGAGGCAAGTTGTGAGTTCTGTGGGCTGCTGTTAAAATACTAAATATATTTGTGAAGCTGTGAAAGAGAATCTTAGGCATCATCTTTAGGAGGAGGGAAGACAGAAGCAGTGGCCCATTGGGTTAATAATTATGATTTTGGAATTATTGCATCATAACTGAACAAACCTGGACATTGGTTTGATCACCTGGATTTAAAAAAGGACAACAAACACGCAGGCTGTGAATTTATTCATGTTACTTTTCCACAGTAACATTAATTTGGAAAAATGGCTTATTCCACTGCTTCTGCTCAGCAACAAAACATGCTTTCCTGTTTATAAACTGCTAAAAATATTCATGGCGTGACCTTGTTAGAAAGCACTGAATTCTTACTTTCTTTCAGCTGGATTAGCTACTTGAATGTTGTAAAATCAGTTCCAAATATTCCATGGTACATAACTAACTGTATGCAGTTTAGTTTTCTGAGAATAGTTTGGTCTTTGTCTTACAGCCACTCACTCCACACATTACCCAATTTTCTAAGAAATTTAGTTCCCGTCTCGCTTCTAAAGAGGAATCCTGTAATAAACCCAACTCTTTCATAGAATGGCTGGCAGGAGCGGGAATACGATAGGTTGACAACCAATTTCTAAGTAGTTAAGATCAGTGTGGATTTGCTTCTGCTTTGCCAAATCAAGTCAGAGTAATGTCTCGTCTTTTCCACAATAAATCATTGAGTGACAGCTGAACCTGACGGTAGAGGTGCAGAAACCTCCCATTATATTTACAGAAAAAATGTGCAAAATGATGTGAAACGTCCCTGTGCAATGTGAAGCCAATGGTGACATTGTGGTTGGATGGTTAGCAAAATAGCAGGGGGTTACCGATGTCCCGAGAACCAAGGATACATTTGGATGCTAATTGATTTCACGATAAAATAAGTTTTTCCAAATCTGCTATGATGATCTCTGCAGGGTAGTGTGAAAGAGGCTTAATGGAGCGCTTCAGTCATAGGTCAAAATTTAAAAAGGAGCAAAAAGTTAAAAATTTAAAAATCACATTAGCAGTAATACTTGTAATCCTGGTTAACGGCCCTTAAAATAAAAGATAGTAGCACTGTCCCCATCTACTTAACTCCAAATAGAGCTCAAACTGCTCATGCAAACAAAGTCCTTCTTGACCATAATAATATAATATAATGAGGAGATTTAGTCTGCATGGCTTCCCTTATTTAAGTATTACCCTCATCCTGTTAATGACTCATCCCTGTAGCAGTTCTCTGGCTCTGTCTGGCCGTGGCTAAGCGAAGCTAGTTTTATAGCGGGGGGCTGATGAAGGCAGCGCCAGTGGGGAGCGCTAAGATTACTGCTCAAATTGAATAAAGGAGTCGACACATTACACCAGCTTAGATGATCCGCCCTGCCGCACTGATTAATTTAAAAACCTGGACAACATTACGCACGGCTCACAGAGAGACACAAACACAAGTCACAGAAACGAGTCGCGTTAACCTGGCTTGCCCCCTTCCTCTTTAACACTGTCTCTGCCTTCCCTTCCTGCTCCATTTTTTTTCTTCCCTGCTGCACATCACACCCTTCCACGGCGGTCTCTCATGACTCGAGTTCATTACAGCCTTGGCAGGGTTCCTCAGATGAAATTAGAAAGACAACAGGAATGACAGTGTAGCAATGGGAAGTTTACAAGGGGTGAAAAAAAGAGCAAGTATGCGTGTGTGCGTGTGTGTGTGTGCATGTGCGTTTGTTTGTAATACCTTGTGGGGATCATTTTCCTGACACATACTACGTTGTGGGGACCCACTGCTCCTTGTGGGACCGAAGCCTGGTCCCCACATGGGGAAATGCTGTTTTTGGGCCAGGGGTTAGATTTAGGACCAAGGTGTGAATTGAGTTTCAGTTAGGGTTAGGTATGTAATGGTTAGGTGTAAGGCTATAGAAATGAATGGAAGTCAATGGAAAGTCCCCACAAAGATAGCCACGAAAACATCTCTCTGTGTGTGTATGTAAAGGTAAAGGTAATTTTATTTACATAACACATTTTCAGCAACAAGGCAATACAAAGTGCTTTACAGGAATTAAAAGGAAATACAAAAAAATAACCAACCAAAGGAAAGAGCAAAAGAAGAAAAAGCTAATAATGTTAATCTAAAGTAAATAAACTAGATACTAGATGGTTGTGTGTGCGTGCGTGCGTGTGTGTGTCCGGTGAACAAATCTAATCTTCGCTGATTCAGAAGCAAGCTTGTCCGCATGCATTTGCGATAGGCTTCCTTCTAGCATACGAGGAGAACGAATAGCTTTTGACGGGAAACACAGCTTGAAAACAACACTGTGGGACAAAGTCACAAGGGCTCTTTTAGCAGGACCAGCAACAGTGGACAGCTCCGCCTGAGTTCATTTTTAGGCGCTCAACAACTAGTGACACGGCTGCATGCCTCAAAGACCATGATCATGACTGTTCTCATCCGGTGAGCTCTGTTGCTGCTTCGCTGCTGTCTGCGTAGGCGCACAAGTGAGGCGCAGCAGCAGGAGCAGCTGCATATTTCAGCTTCGGTAATAAACCGAACCAAGACAACAAAAACAAAAATATGTCACAGACATATGGATATGTGAAAATGCTGTAGTTTCCTTTGAAGATTTACAGTTTATTTCTCACCTGGCAGCCCGTTATTTATTCCGCTCTGTCAAATGAAATGTTCAAATTAACATTTCTTGTTTAAAGTGATTTATCTCTTGAAAATAAAAATATGTCTTTTGAATTCTTTTAGCCCATTAAACCAAAAGTTAACACATTTTAAAGGGCTAACTTTTCATTTCAGTGAGATCCAAGATCTGGGACTTTCCATTTCTTAATTCTCAGCCAGTCTTTGGTGGGTTTACTGGTAGATTTGGGGGCCACTCTCATATTGAAAGGGTCCAGTTCTGCTGGAGATGTATTTATTTTCCTTTCCAGATTGTCCACCATTTCCTTAAACACCCTCTGATATGTTGTAAAAGACGTGATGGTGATCAGGCCACACTGACACGTCCGGTTCTGTAACAGCTGGTCCTTCAACTGGACACGTTTCCGCCCTTAAAAATTAAACTTGTGAAGTCTCTTTCTAACTTTACAATCAAACACCCTCTTACAAACAGTGGCGAGCACCTGCTGCGGTGTTATGGAGGCATTTCAGGGTGTTTGGACGTTCCTATTAGCATCTTGCGGTCATTTCAGGTGAACTTGGCGATGTTGTGAATGTTCGCCGCACATAAACTACTCTCCAAATGACGAAAGGGTGATTTCAAGTCATTTTGAGAGCTCTTTAAATCCCTTTCCAGACAATCAAGCTGCAGTCTTTCTCAGACTCTTTCAAATTCACAATGGGGTTCACTCTGGCTGTTACTGTCAGAGACTGAATTATTAAGGTTGAAACCTCCTTCAAAATGCTGCGTACACTATTGCTCAGGGTTTGTCCTGATGTAACCTATCTTTGATGTTATGGGGGTTTCTTTTCAGGAATTCTAATTATATAAGTTAAACCTTTTTTAAAAAAAGAAGGTTTTAATTGTTTGTTTACATTACACTTGAATGTCTCAGAAATTAACATTTCTACTGAATATCCACATCCAAATATCATCCAAAAAAGACTAATAAGCTAATAGAGTTAGGTTGCAACCAGATGTTATTATTCTGGGAGTATTGAGGAAAACTTTATGAGCCACAGTTCAGATCAAGAACCACAGATATTGTGGGAAAACATGGTTTGCTCACCAAATGTATCTGTACGTAATCAGATATTTCTAAGAAGCCTCATCATTCATCACAGATGGAAATTTTAAACATTTGTTCTAAAAAAAATTTCTGATAGGATTTCACGTAAAACGATAAAGTCGAGTACTTTTTACTGGCTTTAAACATGATGGGTAAAGCTTTCTTTAAAATGCTGCAGGGCCAGAAAGAGACTAATTTTCTTTGACCATTAAAATCGACGGCGGTTTCTACATTTTGGCCCATGAGGACGTAGTGGCAGTAGCGAGAGACAAAAAACAGAGAGAGCTGCTTTCCTTGAGCTGAAAAAGCTGCCGTTTCATAATTTGCTCCACCATCAAAGCCGCAGCATCTCAGGTCTATGCAGTGTAATGTAGGACAAGTAACCCATGCTTAATATCCTGTAGTCTCCAGAGGATATGACCGTGGCCGATCCATCAGGGAGGCGCAGCTCAGATCACAATAAGCTGAGAGCTAATTAGATCTGTTTGTCATCACCAAGAAAGCTCATTGGGGCTTTGCTGTACAGCATGTTGCAAGCATATGCCCAGAACCCGTCAAAAGATTTCCACACCGAGTCAGTGGGAAGAAGAGCCGCAGCGTCAATCCCACAGGTACATCTGGCTGCGTTTTTCAAGCACCTTTTATTTTCGGCCTATTTTGCATCGTTATTATCAGGGGAGACTTTCCCGTGGGCATATTAGTCAGTTGTGTTAACACGCTCTGCTGGGCTCTTGATCAGATTTTAATTACATCCTGTAGAGCAAAGTGCAACTGTCTTTTCCCAGTGTTGGAATATATGTATATATATAAATAAAAAGGCTTGGCACAGAAGCTTAAGATTGTCCACCTTGCACAGTTGGTGGTAAGAGCACCCCAGTTTTGGCATAGATCACGTCTAGTTTAAGCTGTGTTTAAGCTCATTAGTAGGCTTTTTCTCCATTCTGTGAAAGTCATTTTCTGCCAACTCAGCAAATCCTCTTTTATGCCTTCAATTTTCTTGGAAAAAAAAATTCCCCCGGTCTATTAAGATTAAGGGACATTACCAAAAACCCTACAAATTCCCTCTTAATTAGGAAGTTTGGCTCCGAGCTTAATTATTTTTTTTCCTGGTTCTTTAAAAATCTGACCTTTTTTTTTTACTGCCAACTTCTGAATGTGAGCATAAATGACTGAATGAATCTGAGTGATAACATTAAGAAAATGTTGCTGTTAATTTGGAGGAATTTAAATTATTACATTGGCAATAAATGGCTTCATGGTTTTTCCTTTTCATGAAAATTTTTTAAGACTTTCCACAGACTTTTACTTGTGACTTTGACCAGGCCATTCTAAGAATGCCTGGTTTTGTGTTATAATTCTCATTTAACTGGAGTGTATGTAACCAGATCAGAGTTTGTTTACATCGTGTTGTACTGGAATGAACTGAATTTAATTTGGACTGGGCTTCGTTCAATATATTTGGACAAATATTGGACCAATTTTTCTATGACAGATGTTGTCTCATATATATATATATATATATATATATATATATATATATATATATATATATATATATATATATATATATATATATATATATATATATATATATTAGAGGTGTGCCGATCGATCGGTCACCGATCATAATCGGGCCGATTTTCGTGAAAAAGTGCATGATCGGTGATCGGCGATCATTGGCTCTTGTTGCCGATACCGATCATCTCATTTCGCAGCCTGCCTGTGCAGCTGGTCTCCTCTTTCCTTCACTGCGCAAACGCGGAGCAACAAATCCTAAGCGATGTGGAACTATAACGCACTGAGTGAATGGGGAAGTTTGCGTGTTGCGGCGGAAAATTGAAGCACGTCAAAATGCATCAACACAACGAAGCTAATACGACATTAAAACAATGCCATACTTGACGGAGTTTGGCTACATCGAGGCTCACTGCAGTAAAAAAGACATACGGAGCGATCAGATAGCAGGTAAAGCAGCGCACAGCTACAAACACTCACCCGGATTAGCATGACGGTCAGAAAGCTAAACAAATAACCCGCAAAATTATTTAAGTCTTCGAGCTGCGATGTAAGACGCTGGTTCTGCTCTCGCTGTTGAACCGCTGCTACGCTACAGGTAGTAATATTTGACCAGCTTCGCTGGTAGTGACTCTCCCACCGAACCTCTGCTTAAAGCTGCAGCATATAACTTAAAAAAATAAATTTTACATACGTTTTAAAACTTTCGCTGTCCTAACATCAGACAGATAATCTCTAAAAAAATAATCGATCTCCTCCCTGTTCTGCATAATTACTCCGCTCAGTCAGAAACAGCCAATCAGAGCTAGCAGTAATCAGCTAGCCGCCATGCTATCAGGAAGTTTTTTTTCATTCAGTAACTGGATTGTTTATTGTAATGGAACCTGTTTTTGCCTTTGAATGTTAAGTTTTATACTTGAATTTTTTTGGCAAAATTGAGAGGTTTTATTTTGGCTCTTTGCATTATTTAGCCTCTTCAGAGCCTTCATATGTTATCAGTCTGTTAAAGATAGTATTATCAATAGCAGTACAATTTGCACAATGCCTGTTTTGTTTAGTTTTCTTCTTGAAAAAAGTTATTAAAAACAATTTTTTGTCTAAATTAAGGTGAATTCATGGTTCCTTTTTCCACATAATGTAACTGGTAGTGTTTATGATAAAAAAATAATAATTATGTGATCGGTATCGGTGTATCTGCCCTCATGGGTGATCGGTATCAGTAGGAAAAAACCTGATCGGCACATCCCTAATATTATATATATATATATACACACACACACTTTTTTAGTTTTTTAAAACATTTTATTTTGTTGAAAAATATCAACATTTGTCTTCTGATTCTTTCTAAAGTGTTAAGTTATTTTAAAAGTGTTCATATCAGGAACATGATTTTAAGACTAATTATGTTCAATTCTTGAAACATAAGAGATAAAAGTTCTTTAGCTGTCCATTGTTTTGTATTATTAATTGATCATTTTGTCACATCTTTCAAGTTGTATTTTTATCATTTAAAATAAATGATAAATCTCAAAATCTCAAGATTCTTCCAGTTTTAGCAGAATTGTTTAATCAATTTACTTTAAATAGTGGCATTCCTTCAATTGTTTATTCATTTTTTTCCTCCATTATGACAATGCCACATCATGACAGGAGGACACGACTCCTGAAATTAAAACATCCAGATTTCAAGGTACTAATCAGTTTTTACATTTATGTTAAAGATGCATTAAGCTGAGAACCTGAGAGGAAAACAGAAGTTGAAAAGAATTTTAATTCATTTTTTTCCAGGCATCTTTTTTTCCCCTCCATTCAGCTATGTCAGCATGCAAAACAATCAGTTAAAAGAAAACCCAGCCATCACTCCCAGTCTTATGAACACAGTGTATTTAAAACCTGCAACGTCCAGAACTCGAGAGCAGCTGATGTTGACATTTAGAAGCTGTGTCTCTAACAGGACAGAGTCCATGAGCGCGGCTCAGGGAGAGGTGGAGCTCAGCCGTCTGTCTCTCAGATTCAGCTCACGTTCATTCGAGGATCTTGTGGTAAGGGAAGAGCGGCAGGCCTTTGATAAAATCTGGTATGTCCATTATGGGGATGGCGCCCTCTATCTTCGAGGAGGTGGGCAGCAAGGTGAGCTTTGACACTTCGCCATACGCAGACTCAGTTACTTCCTCCGCTTGATCTGCTTCTGCTTTTCCCTTCTGTTTCTTCTTACCCTCACAGTCCCCGTCATTCTCCTCAGCACCGAATCCCACCACCTTTACAAAGAAGAAAAAAAAGAGGTGCGGACGTGTGAGCACTGCAATGAAAATGTCTTGTCTCCGCGTTGAAGCCGTTCGTTGCTTACGTGCACGCTGAGTTTGCGGCTGGTTTCGTCCCGATGTTTTTGGAACCAGGAGAGGAGCTCGTCTCTGCTCATCTGCTTCAGAGCAGCAATCTGAACAAAGTCAAGAAGTTACTCTCAACTGGTTACATTTAATCCCAAACCAAATTATATGGGTATTTAATATGTGAATTACAGACATAATTCACATATTAAATATGTGTATTTAATATGTGTATTCATACCCATGTGTAGTCAGTTTAGGTGGACAGCCATATTTTGGTCAAATTACAGCGTTACCAGATGCTTTAAACATCTCTACAACTTTCACAACAGGATACACACATGCGCGCGCACACGCACACACACAGTCATGTTTTCATCACTTGTGGGGACTTCACATTGACTTCCATTAACTACAGCCTAACCCTTACCATAATCCTAACCCTATCCCTAACCATTACATACCTAAGCCTTATCTTAACCTTTACCCTAAACCTAACCATCACAGACCTAACCACTAACCCCAAAACAACAATTTCCTTCTTGGAGACCAAGAAAATGTCCCCACAAGGTGCAATGGTCCCCATAAGAAATAGGTTCCCATAAGGATATGAAAACCTGGTACACACACACACACACACACACACACATTTGTTTCACTGTCTTTGTGGAGACTTTCCATTGACTTCCATTCATTTCTACAGCCTAACTCCAACCAGAACTCAATTCACACCTTGGACCTAAACCTTACCCCTAACCCCAAAACAGCATTTCTTCTTTGGGAGCAGTGAGTCCCCACAATGTAATATGTGCCAGGAAAATGGTTCACATAATGCATCAAATACAGAATACACACCTACACACAACAGGCTTTCAGTGGTTTTGATGAACCAGTGATGTCATTCATGCATTATGACATCACTGATGATTGTGATCCATCACCCTTTAATACAAAGTTCCACAGAGCAACTCATTTGATCTACATGTCAGAAGACCAGAAATCTATTTCACATCCCAAATACCTTGCACTTTAGAGCAACCAACGGAAAAACATGGCTGAAAGTAGAGACGAAGATGTGATGGGTGAGCTTGCCAGCATGTTTAAAGAAACATTTGTTGATGACGGCATGGACAGACTGGAGAAGGAAAATCGCGAATTAAAAATTATTGTGGAATGTCTTCAACGTAAGCTCGAGCGCTCCAAGTCGAGTGAAAGTGCTTGCTGGGAAACAAACTTGCAAGCAAAATACGATATGGCGGTAAGTCGAAACAGAGAACTCCATGCGGAGCACGCGTCGGTTCATGCAGAACTTGATGACATGGAGCACGAATACAAAAATACGAGAGATGAGGGGTGTCTTTTAGGAACCGCTCAACAATCTCTCAGAAGAAAACTCCAGGAGATTCTGGTAGATTTGAAGAGGGCAGAGAGGATCATGGATGAGCAATCTGGAGAGCAGGAAAATCTTCATGAAGAACTGAACGATCTCAGAGCCCTGAATGACTTATGTAGTGAAGATCTCAGGATATTAAACAAGCAGAACATGGTTTTGCGGGAGCAAAATGCTCTGCTTAAGTCAAAGATAAGAGAACCAGGAGAGGTCGG
Source organism: Poecilia mexicana (assembly GCF_051168715.1). Taxonomy (NCBI): domain Eukaryota; kingdom Metazoa; phylum Chordata; class Actinopteri; order Cyprinodontiformes; family Poeciliidae; genus Poecilia; species Poecilia mexicana. The sequence continues at coordinate 9,667,033 of NW_028263391.1, read as the reverse complement.
CAACCGGGCACGAGGTTCACTTCTGAGAAAACTAGGTAACTGGGTATATACCACTTTCAAGACTATGTACCAGACGGGAACATTGAGGTACTGGGTCCCACTGTGGCTCATATAATTCCTCTGGTTAGTTTGGAAAACTGGTGCCTTGATCTTACTGGTTTTTCTTGAGTCGCTGGCTGGTCCTGGATGGCTTGGCTGGTCCTGGATGGCTTGGCTGGTCCTGGATGGCTTGGCTGGTCCTGGATGGCTTGGCTGGTCCTGGATGGCTTGGCTGGTCCTGGATGGCTTGGCTGGTCCTGGATGGCTTGGCTGGTCCTGGATGGCTTGGCTGGTCCTGGATGGCTTGGCTGGTCCTGGATGGCTTGGCTGGTCCTGGATGGCTTGGCTGGTCCTGGATGGCTTGGCTGGTCCTGAATGGCTTGGCTGGTCCTGAATGGCTTGGCTGGTCCTGAATGGCTTGGCTGATCAGGAATGGCTTGGCTGATCAGGAATGGCTTGGCTGATCAGGAATGGCTTGGCTGATCAGGAATGGCTTGGCTGATCAGGAATGGCTTGGCTGATCAGGAATGGCTTGGCTGGTCCTGGATGGCTTGGCTGGTCCTGGATGGCTTGGCTGGTCCTGGATGGCTTGGCTGGTCCTGGATGGCTTGGCTGGTCCTGGATGGCTTGGCTGGTCCTGGATGGCTTGGCTGGTCCTGGATGGCTTGGCTGGTCCTGGATGGCTTGGCTGGTCCTGGATGGCTGGCTGATCAGGAATGGCTTGGCTGATCAGGAATGGCTTGGCTGGTCCTGGATGGCTTGGCTGGTCCTGGATGGCTTGGCTGATCCTGAATGGCTGGCTGGTCCTGGATGGCTTGGCTGGTCCTGGATGGCTTGGCTGGTCCTGGATGGCTTGGCTGGTCCTGGATGGCTTGGCTGGTCCTGGATGGCTTGGCTGGTCCTGGATGGCTTGGCTGGTCCTGGATGGCTTGGCTGGTCCTGGATGGCTTGGCTGGTCCTGAATGGTTTGGCTGGTCCTGAATGGCTTGGCTGGTCCTGAATGGCTTGGCTGGTCCTGAATGGCTTGGCTGGTCCTGAATGGCTTGGCTGGTCCTGAATGGCTTGGCTGGTCCTGGATGGCTTGGCTGGTCCTGAATGGCTGGCTGGTCACTAAATCTCACTAAACTGCACACACCAACTGTATTTAATCATATTTTCACATTTACTGATGCTCTCATTGATAAACTGTGGAGAAAAATGTAAAAAAAATAGTCTTGATAAAACCCTTTTTAAAAAAAAATATCAAGGATAAATCAATATTCTTATGACAATAAATTTATCATGATAAATTACATCAATATGATAAATACCTTATGGCTACTTACACCGACGGAAGGCGTTTGGTTAAACTGGATTTTATATAGGGGTATCAGAGTAAAGGAGGCTAAATGCATGCAATATTTTTCATTAAAAAGAAAGAAAATCATTTTATTTCACAGTTAAGCACCACTTTGTGGTAATATAATCCAAACAAGTAACACTGAAGTTTATTGTTGGAAAACAACATAAGGAAATGTGCAATACTTCTGCCAAGGATGAGAAGTATATGTCAATCTTTTTTTTTTAATCTTTTTTTTTCTCTCAATTTTCAAGAGAAAATTATGTTAAACGAGTAGAAAAGACGATTCCCTGCTAAAACCAGAATAAGGACGCTTCAAGTCTTTTCTGGGAAACGGCGCACAAAGAGTGTTGATGTGAACTTAATAACAATAACCTGCCTAAGAACTGGAAGAAATGGGAGCTGGTTCACTAGGTGGCACCAAAGGTTCAGAAATCCTGAACGGATCAGAATCGGTGGGTGCAGACTGGAGAGATTTTATCAACAGACATGATAACTGTAGATGACAGAGCAGATGAAGACCTCAGAGAAAATAACAGCGTGTTAAAGGATTAGCTTCCCCCTCACCTCCTTGTTGAGCCGGTCAAACACATACTGCTGCGTCAACACCTCTTGCCAGTTCCTGTTCACCTCCTCCCCGAGGTGTGTGTCCTCACACTCCTTCAGTTGAACTAACGCGGTCACCTGCAAGGAGAACACACACCGCACGCTGGTTCCCACAAACATATTACATCTAGATGAATAAGACGTGCAGCCACCGCGCCACAAAAGTTACTCCAGTCAAACTTTTTGTAACTTTTAGCTTCTTTATGAGCAGCAGAAGCTCCAATAATACACACACATACAGACCTGGGTGCTGAAGGCCTCCTCAGTCAAATCACCAAGCTCCTTGCCGTACGAAGCCAAGAACTCCTCAATCTTTAACTCCACCAACTCGGAGCTGGGGGAGAGATGAGAGCGGGGAGATATTAGAGGCTGTGGGTTGAATTTGATCCCGTTAGTCATTTATCAGCTCCACTCCCTCCATTTCCAGCGCCACGCAGATAAATTGTAGCTGGGGAATGGGTGAACAGTCAGATATATCATATCCCGGATCCGGGGGAAAGTGGTTAAGATAGATCGGATCTTTAAAGGGTAAAAATTGTGCTGCGGACTCACTTGAATTTAGTCGCCTGTGTTTCCACGGTGATAGAGAAACCCAGAACACCAGAGGTGTTTCTGCAGGTAGGGGAGACATGGTAACTGCAGAGGGAGAAACAAAAGACAGCGGGTAGGATTTGGAGAGAGAAATGGTTTGGGGGGGGTGCGGGGGAGAGAGAAATTCGATTGCTTCAAAGTCTCGCACAAATCCAGGCATGAAAAGTCTTTAAATTTATGAAAAACATCATTCTGGCGTTACAGCAGCACTTAGCACAGGTATAAACACATTATTGGCTTCTTTTGTATCCAAGAGGAAAACACAAAGAAATGGGATGTGCAGATGCAGACAGATTTGCTGGTTCCTTAACGGCTCCCAAAAGCCAGGCTTCATTTCCTCATAAAAAGCCAGAACCTATGTAAAGGTTCATCCCAATAAAGAAGAATATCCTTGAAAAGATTATGAAATTCAGCTACTGAAGAAAAAAAAAAAACAAGAAAGTGAGACTCGTTTATGAAACCATTTCATCATACACATATTTTTAGTTTTCATTCGGGAAACTTTGATGATTATGACCTAAACATAATGAAACCTCAAAGTCCAATTCTTTACTATTTTGCATTAGATCCCTCCCCCTGACATATAACCATTTGAAAAACCTCCCGATTTTACAGATGTCCAGTAGTGACAAGTTGTAAAAGTCACAAATGAGTAATGTTGAAAAAAATAAATACATTTAAAAAAAACAAAAAACAGGTTGTTCAAAGAATTTATTGGATGGAAAATTCAGTGGAAGGAAAAATTGTGTAGTAAAAGTTGCACAAGAAACAAGGATGTACTCAACTGAGTGGATAGTAAATCAATACCAAGCATATTTGCCCTTGTTCAACCTTTTCTTCGTTTTTTACACTATGCAGTGTAAAAACACTGCACAGTATATACACTTGGGCTGCACAGTGGAGCAGTTGGTAGAGCTGTTGCCTTGTAGCAAAAAGGTTCTGGGTTCGATTCCCGAGTTTGCATGTTCTCCCTGTGCATGCGTGGGTTTTCTCCGGGTACTCCGGTTTCCTCCCACAGTCCAAAAACATGACTGTCAGGTTAATTGATCTCTTTAAATTCTCCCTAGGTGTGAGTGTGTGTGTGTGTGTGCACGTATTGTGTGCACGTATGGTTGTTTGTCTCTGTGTTGCCCTGCGACAGATTGGCGACCTGTCCAAGGTGAACCCAGCCTCTCACCTTGAACTTTAGCTGGAGATGGGCACCAGCACCTCCCGACCCCATTAAGGGACAAGGGATGTGCAGAAAATGGATGGATGGATATATACGGTTTAAAAAAATATATGACTTATTTCCCTTATTAAATACCTATACTTAGCAAGTCTTCATTGAGAGCAAAGTGGAACCAAGTCAAACTTCTTGTTTGTGTGAACCAACATGGCGAATAAAATATAATAATATTATACTCCTGTAGCCTTTGGATTGCTCAGGATAAGTAGATGGTGCTACATGTTAAGAGTTGTAGATATGAAGTACAAAGATCATATCTTTGTGCCAAATTCTGTTATAGATGAAAGAAACAATCAGTTGCAACTTATTACAAGGATTATTGTAATTTATTTTTACATATAGTGGAGCAGTTATGTTTGTGTTTGCAGGTAATATTACTGGATAGATAGAAAAATAGGGAGAATGGCAAATTGGCTGCAAATCATGCAAGTGTTTTGAGGCTGCAGCTGAAACTCACCCCAGAGTCTCTTTAGTCCTGAGGAAATCAAAACAGGGCTCCTCCATGTGCATCTGAAAAACAACAACTCAGTCAGTACCAGAGGGGGTGAGCACCAGGGCTGATGATATTAAACACGTACCACCAGCAGCTCCATCAGAGTGTGCTCCCTTAAAGCCTTGAGACCAGACTAGAAGAAAAGTGCAATAAAAAGATGATAAATGCAAAAAAAAAAAAAGAAAAGAAACAAATGCTGGATGTTTTAGAGAAATTACTGATCCAGGGTTCCTGGGGGTTTCACCAATTTAAATTTAAAACCTTTTAAAACCACTATGAATAAAGTTTTTAAGACCTATATCATGACAAAAATGCTTTTTTTTTTTTTTTTTTTAGGGAGGGATTGTGAAATTTCTACGGATTTTTTGTTTTCAAGTTTTTTGTTTGTTTTTGCATTTTTTGGATGACAGACGCAAAACGCTAGTTAAATAGCAGGTATTAGCTGCTTGTCACTGACAACCTTAATCGTCTTGAAACACAGAGTGCAGCGAGCGAGTGATGATGTCTGCACACAACTCAAACTTTTTCTCGATACTGAAGTCCCATTAGAAAAACCTGCACTGTATTTAAGGCATTTTTAAAAATTCATTTAAGACATTTTAAGGTCTTAATTGTATGAATTTAATAATTTTTACCCTGTGAGTTAACTTGTTACCTGGTAGTAAACGGTGACCTCAGAGTTGGCGTCCCCTTTGTTTAAGGACTTGACTTTGCAGATGTGATGCTTTTGAGGAAGCTCCACCACTCTGAACGTCACCGGCACCTCTGCTGACAGCTTGGAGAACTGCAGCTTACTGCCAGGAGAATAACAACGGGAAAAACGGCGGTCAGCCAGGAAAATGCAGAGCAAGTGAAATAGATAAAGAGGTGAGGCATAGAGAGGCTGCAATCAAATCTATCTGATTTCAGGCTACTGGTGTTTTGCTTAGGAGGCCAATTAAGAAGAGCAGGAGCTGGACTTACTCAGTGACGTACTTCAGGAACTCCACCGCTTCCTGTGGAGGAAATGCAATAAGGAGTAATGATAAGACGGAGTCAGCGAAACAAAGACGGAGACGTCGAATACGATTTAAATTCAACTAAAGTGAACATCAGCAGATTTATTTAAGTCAGTCGATAGCAGCGTCAGGCGGTTTCTCTGTGGACTCACAGCACTACTGACGTTCCCCTGCACCAGCCCCTCGGCGAACAGCTCAGTCTTGAAGCTGCGGCTGAACTCCAGCAGGTCTTTGCAGGTCAGACCGGCCGTCAGAGCCTGGTACTTCTCCACCATGGACCAGCGAGAGTGCTCCAAGATCAGCAAACGCACATCCCTGGGAGGAGCAGAGAGGAAGCACTGGCGAGTCAGAGAATTTAAAAGGGTGAGACAGATGTGGAGGGCTTTTCTATTCAGGGCTGTCACACGTTTCACCACTAGAAGGCAACGCAGACTTTGTGATGATTCATTTCGGGGGTGGGGGGGAGCAGAGGGAACTGAGGGTACATAACGTACTTGCCGAGTTTCTCGGGTTTAATGAGGATGTTGAAGTAGGTTTTTTTCAGCTGCTCGGCAAACATGCTGAAGACTTCATCGGAGGCAGAAAAATCAGCCAAGTGGTCGACAATCAGGTGAAATAGCAACTGCGGAGAGACACGTGGTCAGAGAGAGTGAGGCTGAGAGATTCTCCCACAATCCCTCTGGGTTCTCAGGGATGCACACTGTACAAACTGTAATGTGTTCACTGGGTTTGTAAGTGAAATTAATTGGGGGTGAGCATTTATCATATTGTTTATCGTGATGCATTTCTTATTATAAGAATTTCATTTATTGTTGTGATAAATTCCAATTAACGTTTTAGAAAAATGTCTATATTGTCGGGATTACCATTTTTTTCATTATTTGTTCAATTTTTTCATTATTTGTTCAATTTTTTCCATTATTTGTTCAATGAGAGGAGCAATAATTGGAAACATTGTTAAATGCAGTTACTGTGTGCGTGTTATTGATACAAATCACACTTTTTTATGTGACTGGCATCCTAAAGAAGCACATTACTACTCACAATGTGCTTCAAGAGCAGTTTCTGGGGGTTATTACTGCGTCATGCAGTCACAGTCAAACAGTTACCTAAAAAAGTCAAACAGTTTGTGTCGTCACTTTTATTGTGATCACAATCGTACCACAAAATATCACGATAAAACTTTAAATCCAAATCACCCACAGCTAATTTCAAGTAAAACACCAACACAAAGCAACACGTATTTGAAAAATAATACCTTGTTTTTTTTGTTTTTATTTTAAGTTTTACAAAAGCAAATCTGAAACATGTGACAAGCATTACTATTCAGCCCCCTTTACTCTGATGCTTCTAAATAAAGTCCAGTGCAACAATCAGCCTGCAGGGGTCACTTGATTATTAGTAAATGGTGACCCAAACTTAAAGGGAATCCATTAATTAGTGATTCAGGAAAGAGGCCTGGGGTAGCTGTGGAGGAGCTTCCAGGATCCACAGCTCAGGTGGAAGTATCTATTGAGGCGATTCACTGAAGGGTTTCAAGAAGAAAAACATTTCAAGAGTTCTCTGGAAACGTGTGGAATAAAATGCTTCAGTCCTATGAGATCAAAATTAAACTTTTTGGTGGTGGCAGCATGATGCTGTGGGGATGTTATTCTTCAGCAGGGACAGGGGAGTTGATGGGAACTTTTGGGAAGAAGGACAGAGCCTGGCAGAGGCAAAAAAAAAATCTTAAAAGAATGTGAGTTCTGGTTTTAGAAAGGCCTAGTCAAAGTCAAAAATTGAGTGAAACTGGAAATCTGGAGCTAAACTTAAAAACTGCTGTTTATCTCCTGTAATCCTGAAAAGTAAAATAGATGCTAATAATGATGAGAGAACATCAAATTTTTTGTATAAATTAGTTTTTTTATTTGTAATGTCAAGAACAGCGATCTGTGAACGTTAGTGCTTCATCCTAAAGTAATTTCAGGCTCTAAATGTGCAAAGCTGGTAGTTATGCTCCAACAGAGTTAAAAATGTTTCTGCGCCGCCTCAGGGGAGCTGAACAAAAAGGCATTTATCATATTTCTTTTTTTTTTTACCTTCATCTTAAAAGTACATTGAGGTTTGTGCTGTGTACTGATGGACGAGTTCACTCACAGGCAGCTTGTGGTTGAATCCCTTCACTTTGAATATCAGGCCGTGCTCGCCCGCCACCAGCTTGTGATCCAGCTGCGCCACTTCAGCCTCGTAGGCCGGCTTGGCCAAGTTGTGGCCCAGGATGTTGACCATCAGATCAAACAAGACTATGCTGGAGGTCGACAGGATGAAGAAAGGGAGAAAAAAAAAAAAAAAACATCAACAGGTGGAAAAAAAATCAGAACAAGAAAGAAAAAAAAAAAGATAAATATGAAGCAAAGGTAAGAACAAAGCAAACAGCTTTAGCAAGGAAAAGGCCGGGAGGATAAACAAAGCTGAATCTGTGGAGGGGTTAAAGTAAGTATTAAGAGTAACTAGAGGCCGACAGGTGATAAAGTAGGTTAAAGCAGGACTCAGACGTTACCGTTCCAAACTCATATCTGAGCTTGAACTTACTTCTTCGCGGACTGTTGGATTATGGGGGAGATTAGGTGGAATCTGATGTAGGCTGCAGGAGGAGAGAGGGTAAACAAGTCTCAACACGTCTCTGGCGATATTAAATGAATCTGTGGAAGCATCTCGCGCGATGCCACAAAGAGAAACGGTGCAGGTTTGCACACACCTTTGGGGATTTTGAATTTGTTGTCCTTCTTGTACCAGAGGCAGCCCTCGTCGCTGGCGGCTATCCGGACGGGGAAGTCTGTGTCCGGGCAGTCAGAGGGCTTCAGGGTGAAGTCGGTGGCTAAACAAAGGCACACAGCAGAAAGTTCGTCCACCTTCCCACTCAGAACCAACTCAAATCGTGAGTAAGGTGAAACAAGTCGCGTCACGAGTTAAGCGAAATGAGGAAAAACAAGTTTCCCTCCAGTGAACAGGCTGCAGAGAGACAGATCCTCATGTTTTGGTAAATAAAATAAATCATGTTGACATCTCGTCCTCGGCTCGGTCAGTGCAGTCTCTCAAAAATTAAGCGAATGTGTGAAAAACCTTTGTGTGTGTGTTTTATCAGTCGATTTTAGGCTTGCGTAGAAGACTGAGCTGCTTTTATTATCACACGCCGAGGGTAAAAATCAGGTGAGCTTCACCACCAGCAGCTTTCATGTCGAGTCAAAGGAGGTAAAGTACCACTCTTACCTGTCAAAGAGTGGTGACGGCATGCGGTGCAAATTTTCAAATGCAATAAAGTCCCTCTGGCCCCAAAAGGAGCTGCTGGAAATCTTCGACTAACGCAGCGTAAACTGGCACCACCTGGGTCTCGAGATTGGAACTTTTGTTGAAAATGACTCTCAATAGGCCCGTCTCTGGATGAGATCCTTAGCGTGGTTATGCATTCGGTGTGTCAGAGTTAAGAAAATGTGATGCACAGTGCAGAGAAAAAGTTTTTGCCCTAATTTCACCCATTGGAAGTCCCACTAAAATCTTTTATTTTATGCTAATTCTATCATAGAAGATAAGAGGGGGGGGGGGATCTGTTCCAAATCAGAGAAATTACTGAATTAAACAACTCTGCAAAGTTAATTTGGGAAATGTTTGCTTCCAGGTTGTTTTGGGAGACTGATTTTTACAGGTGTGAAACACCTAAATAAAAAGAAAACAAAACAAAGTTAAGAAAATGTTAAAAAAAAATAAATAAATAATAATAATAATGCAGATTTTCTCCACCCCATTTTCCCCAGAATTTGCTAAGTTTGGGTCCTTGAAAGTTTCTCCTCCTCTACAGGGGTCTGGACCTAAAAATCATTCAGACATTCAGGGCGATAAGTCCAATCACATCTAACAGCAGAGCAAATTTTTACCTTCCTCTGTCTTTTAACAAAGGACAGCCAAAACTCACATCAATCCACCATTCAAACACAGAACAATCAAACAACTTCACAGCAAAGAGCTCCGAAAGAAAAAAAAGTAAAGTGAAATAAACGAGCTCACTGCGTCCACCGAAAAGCTACAAAGATCAATTGTTCTGCTTTGGGAGCTCACGACTTTTAGCTTGAATTCCAACTCTTCTAACAATTGAGTCACACATGAAAAAGCCTCCTGACAAACTGCAGTAATGACTGCATTTACTGGATGGGTGAATAAAGAGCAAACGCACAATCTTGTTTACTCCTGACCCTTTGCGATGTAGCACGCAACTGGGCACTTTCTCACTCTGTTGGGTTTAGAGGCGCTTATTTACCCACCGATGAACTCGTTCGCTGCAGGAAGGTGGAGGTCACTGTTTGGCTCCATGTTTCCACTCCATCGCTCCGTCCACTTCTTCTCAATGTCTGCATAAAGTTCACACACTCATCAGCGCGCCAAGAAAACTTCGCCGTAAATGCATAAAACTAATCTATTTAATCGCTTTATAGTAGCAAACCTGAGGCGCCAACGCCTACTTCTGTACACTTTTTAATTAAAATGTTCCGACTTCGTCGCGCCGGCTTTTCCCACCACTGTATGGGCTACGGGTCACACCGAGTAGCATCACAGTTTGTTTTTTTTTTGTTTCCTTCAGCTTCACTATTAAAATGTAACAAACAACACACACACACGTACCCTCCACACTGTACTGTGTGCCAAACCACTTCTCCCGGAGGGGACACTGGCCTTCGTGTTCTGGTGACAGCAGCATCAGGTTAGCCTTCTCTGGGGTTAGCAGAGAAAGAGCTGCACCGATCACCTGAACACACAAAGAAAACAAGCTCAGTTTTGTAGCACATGTCACAGCAGCGCCCTGAACGATTTATTTTCAGTGTTTCGCAAAAAAAAAAAAAAAAAAGTACTACATACCCTCTTGAACTTTGAAACACTGTCAGGTAACATCTATCTACACTGACGGGTCAGGCATGAACGTTTATTAGAGGAAAGGAGAAAAGCAACAACCAAGAAGTCTATTGTAACTCGGAACAGATTAAAAGTACAGGGGAGAATATGTTGGGAGGATTAATTGGATTAATCATGATAGAGCGATAATTGAAATAAACAAACTAATTTATTAATCGATGAATTGTTAATGGGAGTATAAAGACTCAAACACAGGCTACTTGCTGAAAGAGAACACTCAGGGCAGTAATTAAGCTAAAACTGTACAAAAGATATAAACATTTTGCAATTAAGATAAAAAACAACAACTTGTAAATCTGTAAATGACAGTTTTAGCTTCATGTGGGTCAAATTCTGTAAAAAAAAAATTCTATTAAGCACCTTTTGCTTTTCAGTTATTAATTGTTTAATTGAAGAAAATAATCGACAGATCAGCTCTATACTGCATTGATGTTAATTCAAGCAGAATGTTCTATCTGACTGGAAAAACCTACATTTCACAGCACCTTTAAACACACCATCCAATGTGACACACAGTAGTGGCAGCATCATGCTGCGGTGATGTTTTCTATTCAGCAGATACAGGTGATTATCGGGTACCAGGGTCTTTCAAGCAGACCAACAATCCAAACTTTATAGACAGAGATACTAAAAAGCGGCTTATATTAAAGCAATTTGGTGTAGTAAATTTGGCCCAGTCAAAGCCCAGATCAAACTGGTAACCAACAAAACTTGAAAAATTCCTGTTTTTATAAGCTGGAAGAGATGGCAGTGAGAGGTGATTCTATAAAGTACCGACTCGGGGCGGAGCTGAATGCAAATGCATGTCACACTTTTCAGATTTATTTGCACAATAGAGTGAAACGCTTTGAAGTTTGGTTCTGTAATTTGACAAAACGTAAAAAAAAAAAAAAAATCTGAAGGAGAATGAATCCTTTCTACAAGGCAGCGACTGCGAGAAGCATTCTGCATATCATAGTGACTGAGGCTGCAGACAAAATGAAGAGCCAGAATTAGATCGTAGCTCCCATCCATAACACAAGACAGGTGCACAACTCCGACAGCTTGTTTCTGATACAGAAAGATGTAAGCTGCAAATTCATTATTGTACAAAACCCAGACTTTTTTTTTTTTACATCTGCGTGACCTGTTTCATTAACACCTTTGTCTAAAAAGAGAAATGCTACCATTCAGAAAGTAAATCCCACAACGACTGAGCTACTTACTTCAGGGTTGTACTCAAACATAAGATGATCTCCTGTCAGGAAGTCCTCCTTCGGGAACAACTGCATGCATTCACAAATGTCCTCTACGTTCTCTATGGGGTCAATCTGACAAGGAAGGAAGCAAACAGGGTTGTTTTTTTTCCTCCCCTCATACAACACAATATTTCTAGGCTCAGCTATTTGTGTCAATATCCTTACCTGTTCCTGGTAGTGAAACTCATTTGCTTCTATCCTCTGGATCTCCTCGTATATTCTGAAGGCATCGAGGAAAATAATCAAAGTTCTAACTTTTATTCACCCGAAAGAAAACCTCAGACATCACAACATGAGCCTCATGTAAGCAGGTTAAAACAAAAAGCAACAAAACACACACACGAGCAGTCAGCAAAGCAAAACACATTAAATACTGTCGCTAAGTCGCAAAATGCAGAAAACACAGTTTTAGATGCACGAGAAAAAAAAAAATTAAAAATGTGTTTTTAGAAGATGTTTTTGTTGCTACTTTGTGTCAGTATGTGAATCTGAGTGTGACCGTACCTTTGCCGTGGTCCGAGTTTCTGCAGCATCTTCAAATACTGGAACACCAGATCAGTGACCTGCAAAAAACACAGGCAAGGATATCAGAGATTAAACGGAAAGCTCAGGATTTTTAAAGAGAGGCTCTGTTAAAAGAATAAATTTATATCCTATTAGCAGCAGAAACCCTCTTGGTTAGAAATAATAATGAATTAATCAGCTTACGTTGCATGTTAGTTGTATGATAAATTTAAGACGGTAATCATTTGCGATAAAAAAAGTTTCAGAGTGTCATGTTAAAAGTTGCTTTTTAAAGAAAAGCTGACATTTTCTACATGATTGCACATGTAGATCTACAGATTGCTAATATTACTGGCAAGTCATTTTTGTGTAAAAGTGATATAATTTCAACTCACTTAACCTTACTGTGATGAAAGCGAGGTGGCTAATTTGAAAACTAAAAATGAAGGAAACTTCAAGCACAGTGTAAGAGGGAATGTCATTAAGCCAAATTTCTTCTTATGTACAAAAAGAAAAGATTTTTTTACAACTCTTAGTTGAATTTGAATGATAGAAGGTGCAGTTTTTATCATGTTGCACCATTTAAAGTGTCAAAGTCGATAAACTCATCAGGTAGTAGTAAAAATATCTTCTTTATTGCAAAGGAAGAAGATATTTTAGGAGAAAGAGAAATAATGAATTCTTTGCTAAAATGCTTTGGCGGTTATTGTGGTTGACGATAACGGTGTCAGCTGTGGTCGTAAAGTTGCAAAAGAGGGACTGGAGAAGAAGTTGGAGGAGGAGTGAGGATGAAGAGACGGATGCAGAGGGACAGGAGAAAGAGATAAAAGGGAAGAAGCTCTTAGAAAAAAAAAAGCGCCAGGTGCAGTGTGCGAGATTGCGGTGGCATTATGTCGTTCCTTAGAGTATTAAACTCTTTTGATCAAAAGGATTGTGATCCAAACCTCTGCTTTTTGACATATGAAAACAGTATAAAGAAAGTATTAATTTCCCTTCCAACATATTTAATTCTTTCTCCAAACTGATCTGAAAATAAATGTTTTCCAGAGAGTCTTCTCCAAACTCACTTAACTCACCATCAAGGCTGATTTTAATCATTTTGTTCATGTCGACAAATGTGTACAAAGTATAAAATAGAACAAGTCTATCTTTTTATTAGAAACATAAAGGCTCACTCTGGGGATATGGTTATTTCGCCAGATCCATCATGGCGAATTTAAGTAAATATTTGGGGGAAATTAATATTTTTTTTATATGTTTTCAACTGTTAAAAAGGTTTTAACTATGTACTGTCACGTAGATGAAAGTTATGAACGTTTGGGTTTGTGTAGCTTTGAAGTTTTATTTTTTTGTTGTCCAACATTTATTTTGATTTTTATAAGCTGCTTGTTTAATTAACTTTTGTTGACTATTTTTTAAGCTTAAATTTTGTCATAAAACACTACATACAGTAATTAGTTGTTGAATAAACATAGTTCATAAATAAAGTTCATAACATACAAATTGATCCTAAATGGACCAGAACCTCATTCAAATACTTGAGTATTTTTAAAGGTGATCAAGACTCAGCTTCTCTTCTCTTTGACTAACATTATGACAACAAATATCACAGAAGGAATATGACTTATACGCTGGGATATTAATGTGATTTAGTCGGGGATGTTTCATACCCGAGAAAAAAAAAAAAAAAAAAAAAAGACTGTCTAACATAGAAAATATTTATAGGTCTTAATTTAAGTTATTTTGCAGGACTGCTCCGACTCCGTGTCTTAAAAACAGAGATGGACACCATTTATTTGTCAGTTTGCTAAGCATGCAGCGATTGCCAGCGGCTGATTGGCTGAACTATCTTTACGACCGGGAACCCTTCAGTCTCTCTAATTAACACATTATGTCTTGTTTACACAGGGGTTATGTACCAGACTTTTTCTTGGCCAACACCAGTTGCCAGGCAACAAGCAGAGAAATACAGAAAGGTCACTGGCATTGACCTTGTTGCAAAGATGGAGAATGTGAATGACAAGAAAGATCTACAGTGAAATGCCTTAATAATAGTGACTAAACCATAAAAATTCTGATAATATATATATATATATATATATATATATATATATATATATATTATATATATTATATATATATATATATATATATATATATATATATATATATATATATATATATTTCGCTTTTTTTATTTTACAAAGCAAACTCTAAGAAAGCTGAAGAATTCAAATTCAAGTATTACCGCAGCAGCTCTTACATTGATCAGATTTAACTCAACATATTTGTTTTTTGTGTCTTAAAATATTTATATTAATATCTGCATTTCAGGCTTACAACGCTCTGCAAAAAAAAGGTTGGATGATGACTTTTTTAGGATTAAAAAAGGGAATGGTTTAAGTATTATACAAAGAGTTGTCTAGAAACAGAGCAAAGGAAAAAACATTTTAAAATAGAAAATGTATCCATGACGATCTGCCACAGGATGTGTTTGCAGAATAGTAAAGATAATTGTGTATTTTTATGCGCTTGACATCCTTCAACCTCTCTCTCCGATATGTTACTGTTAACCTCAGACAGAGGTCATCATTACATTTTGCACAATTAAAAAAAGGACTCTTTTGTAACAGTCTCCGAATCTTCGGGCAGGCGCTGATGGTTTTTGATTCATATTTTAAAAATTTCAAAACCACTCAATTGCTCCGTTACATTTTTCTGTTTGAACAGTTTAATGTCTTTTAATAAATTGACACGGACAAGAGTTACCCATGTTCTTCATCTCTTCTCTCATCTGCAGAGCAGAGTAATGTATTGCTGTCCCACAACTATCCATGCAATGCCAGTTAACCAGCTCCAATTAAACACTGATTATCCCCCAATGCATTCAAGTCAAACTTATGGCAGAGTAGAAACCTCCTAAACTACAGTGTTTATCAGTCACTATGGTGCATTTCTCAAAACAATTCATACAAAAAGCTAAACAACACTGATTACATGCAAAATCCAGTTTCTTATATAATCTCTCAAAAGTAGATATCTGCCTCAATGAACATGCCAGTGTCTCAGAATGACAAGTCCTTGTTTCAATGTGTTCGGATGGGACAGTCAAATTGCTTAGTCATGTTGCC
The DNA here is from genome assembly GCF_051168715.1 of Poecilia mexicana. Lineage (NCBI taxonomy): Eukaryota > Metazoa > Chordata > Actinopteri > Cyprinodontiformes > Poeciliidae > Poecilia > Poecilia mexicana. The sequence goes on along the minus strand of NW_028263391.1, from coordinate 9,651,925 downwards.
AATACGACAGCGTTACTCTGGGGGGATGTTCTGTTGTAACCTATGGCTAAAGTTTTGATAACAAGTACTGTAAATAACATTAGTGGGGGATCAATGGCAAGAGTCTGGACATCTACGCTTTTCCTGTGCTTTGCTAAAAGACCATGTCACTGTGACATGCAGAAAAAACACAGTAATGCAGAGCATGAAGGAAGAAAATGTAGACATGTGAACATAGGACAATTTCCTTAAGGAGAACTACAAACGTTGCTGCAGGAATTACAGCGCAGTCTTCCTTTACTTTCCATCTCCATGCTGTGAAAAACTCCTCCATGGGGTTGAGGAATGAGGAGCAGGATGAGAGGAAGTCAATCAGCATCTTGTTGCAGGCTGAAAATCATATCCTGATGATATTTGAGCAATGGAAACGGGCATCATGTCCTCATCCTCTTTCTTCCAACACCTTATCTTCCTACTCTTCTTGTACTTGTCCAAATCTTTGTCAGAAATGTAACATTGTGTTTTTCTCCAACTATATGCTTACCTGCTAGTTGACGGTTCATGAGATGCCATTTCAGAAAACTGGTTGATGTTATGTTTCACATATTTATCTGCGTTGGAGAAACTCGGGATTCATCTGGAAGCAATTTACCAGTTCAGGACAGATAATAAAAAAAAGAAGAGTTCTATGCTTAAATATGAAATATTAAGACTAATACAATGAAATTATGCTTACATGTTGTGCAGTTTCCGACAATTCAACAGAGACTCGTATAATACACTTTGATAAACATGCCAAATGCATTTGAAAACGCAGAAAAAGCAGAGAATTGTAGATAATTACTTGCTTTGATGTACACAAGCGATTGCAAACTGCTCAAAGGCATGAAACTGTCCCTTTATATGTTCACAAGTGGCAATGATATGAAGATTGAACAAGGAGTTTTGAAAATCTGAATTCTGTTCTGAGAAATGCACCACAGCGACTGAGAAAAACTATAACAATGAATTCCTGCGGAGGTTTAAAAAACATCGAGCTGCAGGAAGCTACACTGAGTGATAGCTTGGGCAAGATGGTGTGTACGAAGATGATGTTAGGATCTTGAGGATTTCATATTTCAATTACTTTTGGGGGGGTTTCTTTTGTGATCAGCAGGGAATGAGTCAGAGGTCCTGCAGACACCCACAACCTGGTGTCAAGAGAACCTTAGAGATTGTGTCGAACAGAACATCCTGTTTTTGTACAAATTTCACAGGGTTTAGGTAGAGAGTAAGATGGCAATTTTGTCAACCTTTCAAAAAAAAACAACAACATCAAAACCTTCATTTTTTTCTTCTCGAGGTGCTTATTCGTGTTCTGAGTGATGCTTCTAATTTATGGTGTTTTAATATGCTTTAACTAAACCGTTAAGTCATATAATCTTGTAGTTCAACCATACAGTAAAACTGCTAGAATGAAGCCATCAAACCAATTCAGCCTTGCAGCTGGAGGCACTTTCCTGAACTGCACTGAGCCCTTTTGTTGCCAACATCAGTTTCATTTGGAGCTCACATACTGGATGACGTACAAGAGGAAAAAACGAAGCAGACTGCATGTCAGGCACACATTACTGCAGCAGCACACTGACATTTTCATGTAATGACTGAAAGCTGTTTTGGCATCCACCTTGAGTCTTTCTACACAACAACAAAAAGGCACATTTAAAAAAAACAAAACAAAAAAAAACAAAAAGGCACATAAAAAAAAATAACCTACCAGATATTCTAAGGAATAATGCCAAGATACTGAAGAAAAGTATAGACTCTGTTATGCTTTACCAACAGCAAACTTTAATGTATTTTTTAGTGTTTTATACAACATATTAAGATAAGGTATTGTGTGTTTTTTTAAATACATTCTATTTTACAAATCCAAAACTGAAAAGGGTGCGACTGTATTTGAATCCAGCAGCACTGAGTCAACGTTTTTTTAAAATCCTTCTTCTGCTGTAATTGCAGCTGCAAGTCTTGTGGGATAGGTCAGCTTTATACATCTACAGACTAAAATTGTGGCCTACGCTCCTTTCTAAAACAAGTTCAATCTCAGTCAGATTTGGTTAGCGAGAATCTGTAAACATGAACGTTCAAGTCTTACCAAATACTTTCAGTTTTATACAGGCATGAACATTGACTGGGCCATTCTAAGAACTATCCCATTGTGGTTCTGGATGCATGTGTAGGGTTGTTGTCCTAAACCTCCGTGTCACTAAACAGAGCTCTGCGAGGAATTTTATTCACAGGATTCAGAATGACGGGGCAAAACAGAAACGCAGAGCATACTCCCACTTCCATCTGATCACCGTTTCCTACTTTCTGTTGGTCTGTCACATAAAATTTTGATAAAATACATGCAGTTTGTGGTTGCAACGATACAAAATCTGGAAAGTTTAGGAGCTGTAAATAAGAAAAGAGCCTCAGTGAGGCCGCACCATTTGCAGGAGTCGCCTTGATCGCACAAGACCAAGTTCTTCTGCACAAAATCCAGAACACGACTCATTCAAAGAAAGTAAATGTTTCCAAGGTTATTTTATCTTTTCCACAGCAGCTATTGTTGCAAGTTTGCAGCCTGATACATTTTTCAATTAAGTAGGAAAGGGAGGCAAATAGCCATCTCGCTTACCAATCCTCCACTGTGACTGAGGTTAACAAGTTAGTTGTCATGGCAACTGACAACGCACACAGCTTCCTCAAGAATACCTTTGGAAACAAGCCTGCAGGGCCGTGTTCCCAGCCTCTCATTGGTTTACATATGAACATCTAAATATGGGTGTCATAGAAACAAACCTGATGATCAGGCAACAAAAGCAAATAACTGAAGATCAATGTTTTATATCCTTATAATCCTCATTAATAAAAAAAAAAAAAGTGCGGCAACAGGCAGTTTTCTTTACCTCATAGAAGTTTTGGAAGCCTTCATTCGTGAGGGTGATGGAGACTGAAAAGATGGAGTAGGTGGTGTTTTGGTCAAAGCCGGTTTCACTGTTTCCCCCGTACAAAGCCAGAGCCCAGCACCTACAGAGAGACACACACGACGCAGGGCACACACTCTCACAGCCAGGATGCAAACAGGAATCCGACTGCAATCAAATTAAGTGCTGAAATGTGTGCGCGGGGTGTTAATTGACAGAAATATCACTTCACATTTCCTGGCTGCCTTCCTGGAGGAGCGGTGAGGAGACTTGGAAAAAAAAATAAAAAACATCTAAAAATTTAGGCGGCTGATGTGTCACCCTATTATGCGTTCGTCCTTCCTGTGTGGAAGGGTTTTATTAGCAGTGAAAAATGGGGAAAACAACTTCTGCACTTCAAGTAACGAAAAAAAAACTTGTTTATTGTTCAAGTGCAGCTCGAAGAGACGATGACCCCAACGTTTCAAGAAGCTGGAAACAGAATAAAGTACAAAGGAGGAAAAGAAATTACGGCTTTACTTTCAAAGACACTTTGTTTTTGTCTGGCAGTGAACAAAACTGCCAAACACTGTGGAAAAACAAGTTACAAAGGAGCGGCTCTGAGAAGCAGGATTCAGTTCAATCCAATTCAAGAAGGAGAACTCGTGTATAATAAAGATTTATTAAGCACATAATTCCAAGTAAGATAACTACAGCCAATAGCTATCATTATTACTAAAGGAAAATGTCATGTTGGAGGTGCAGTTTTGTCCAAAACAATCAGGACCACGGACTCTCAATAAGGACCAGAAGACATAAAGTCGGTTGTTGAACAAGCTGGCTGTTCACACAGCCGATTTATGTTCATCAATTTTAAATATTTATTTCAAGGCAGGACTAAAAAGCAGAAAGGAAGCTGACACCATCTCTTCCCATCGAGCAAAAAGGGCAAGCATCATATCCTCGACTCCAACGTCTCTGTCAGACAGAAATTAAAATAGGAGCAGCAAAAGCAAATGAGGTGGATTAGTGGATGGTGTCATCCACAAGTTAATGTGGAATACTGTCTCTGCTGCTCGTGTAGTTTAGCTGTTAGCATGTCATGGCTTCGGTCAGAGGGCTCTTCAGAGTCACTGCACGACTGACTGCTACCAGAGATCCTTCCTGCCCGCAGCGTCACCATCCACCACTCTTTGAAGTCGCTTGGATGACACGACAAAATTTAATTTTCTTTGGGATAAATACGGACTTTTTGACTCGAAGTGAAACATACCCGTTGGATAATGAATCAACATAATGAGTTTCACTTTTTTGAACTGAATGCTTGAAATAAATGAACTTTTCCTTGATCTCCAAATTTATTGAGATGCATCACCGTTTCCCCGTTTCCGCTCAAGGGGACAACATCTGCCCAATTTCAAAACCACCCTCTTGGCTTTTCATTTAAATTCAGCCGCTCTTCTGCATCAGTGGGTTTGCTCTGACAAGAAACTCGGAGCGAGTGCGCTCCAAAATTCACTGCCGCCATTTATCAACAAGTGAACTGCGCGCACAGAATAAACAGGAATATTTTATCAAGGAGCTTTCCAAGTGGTGCAGATGGCAAGGGGAGCATTGGAAAGGGCCCTCGGCATTGTGGGACTTCACCAGGTTTGGCAAATCACTCTGCCACTTAACAACGAGAGGCTGAAATACTCTCGTGCAGCCACATCCTAGGATGAAAACGCATGAATCACGCTGTCAAGTGCGACCGTGCCGACGCGTACGGTTTTGAAGATCGGGCTCAAACGCTCGGCGCTCACTGGGAGCAAGAAAGGGATCGCGTACACGCGGCAAATTGAGGAGGTTTTAATTGCGATCTGGAGTGCCCTCTAAGCACAAAAACAAACAGACCAAAAGCAATAACACTCACTTCTTCCTCAGCACAGAAAGTATGCTTCCTGCGCCCTCATGACCAACCAGCCATGAGATGTAGTGGAGAGGCTTCACTCTGAAAAGAAGAGCAAGAGAACATGAAAATGAGAAAGAAAGAAACACTGATGCAATCCGTCTACAATCGGGGCAACACATGGCATGTTTGGGTTGGACTAATTCTGTGTTTACATGAAGAGGCACAAAAAAAAAAGAAAAAATAAATAAATAAAATAAAATACAAGATAGAGGTTTGATGCAATTTCTCTAAAACGAGGTGAAAGCTTTGTCCGTCATGAACTGTGACTCACCTGTAGTGTTTCTCCTGAGGGGGAAGAGCCCAGGAGATGGTCAGGGCATGGACTTTCCTAACGGGAACGACTGCGAATGGGGAGACAGAGGCCGTAAGACTGAGCAGGTTAACGGTTCGCATATGTTCGCACGCCATCATCAAGTCAGCCGTCAGCCTGTTTTAACAATCTCGCAAGTCGTCAACACTTATTTATAGGCAGAGCCGGAGCCTGCCAGATGTGCGCAGACGCCGGCAGCCGAGCGGATCCGTACCTCTGTAGAGCTTGCAGAAGGCTGGGGTGTTGAAAGGATCCGGGAAATTAGAGAAATCTGGCTTCGGCAGACCGCTGTCGGGACACGAGAGATGTGTTAATACATAACGAGTAGTTAAACTGCGTTTATACATCTACAGCATTGGACACATTTATCAGCACCCCTGCCTATCAATTGTTAGGGTTACTACTTAACTTGTATATCAAAAAGAGCCTTTAATGCACCAACATTTATTCAGTATGGGGAGAAAAAAAAAAGAAATGTTTTGGCTTCCCCCTGAAACAAACCTCCACTGACCTCCAAACAATCCCTTTAGCTCATATTTTACTTTTCCAGTTGATCCGAGTTTCAAGGAAATTCTAATTAGTAATCCAAGTATTTCTGTTTCCCAGGGGTATGAATATAACTCAACTCAGAAGTCAATTTCTAATATCCAGAGGCAACTGGGCTGGATGAGGACTCATATTTCAGGTGACACTTTGCACGTTAAGCAGGATGGCAAGTGAAGTAAAAAAAAAAAAAAGAGATCACTGTAAGAGTACTGCAGCAAAGGGTCTCCGTAACAACTACAAGCAAAAACTAACAAGCTAATCAGATGTTTGGTTATCCGATTCCAGAAAAGGCCTTTTAGACACAGAAACTTTATACAGAATCAGGAGAATTTAAATTTAAACCTTGTGGCCTCTGCTAGCAAACTGAAAATGGGTGTTGTTGGATGTTCCTATGGATAATGTTTGGTTGACACAGAACCGGCCTTCATTAACAGCCATCTTAGTCTCTACATCTAAATGAAATACTAAATTATTTTGTTAAAGGAGCCATTTCTTATCATGAAATTTGAGTCAAATTAAACGGTCCAATTTTCTCCATTTTGCCATCTACTTATTATGTTAACCCAACAAATGAATTTATATTAAGGTTTTTCACACATCTTTAGCCAGGGTGCCAATAAATGTAGCCAACACCAAGAAACTCAGACTTACTATATTCAGAGAAAAACTACAGGCTGAATATTTTTATAGCTATGTGACAGAAGCAATGTCAGAGATTTTTTTATTTCAAAAGCATAACTCCAAAATGTTTTCATGTCTTCGAGCCTGATGAAAATGAGTTTAGTTCAGCCAGATGAGTTGAAATCACATGAAAGGGTTTTTACGAGGAGAGCTGGAGAAAATAAATAAAAAATCTCATTAGCCAAATGCAGCATCCTGTCATCGTTTAGACGAAATGAAAGCCTTTAAAAACACGAAGGTTATGTGGCTTTCATGTAACAACGACGGGTGCGTTGGTTCCCAAAAAAAAAAAAAAGAGGGAAGCCAATGACTTATAAAGCAAATAGAACTGGAGCTACATAAGAACACACTTAGCTCACATAAAGGGATCCATTTCAGGACTATTAGGAAAATAAAGATCAATGTATTAATCACAGGATGCAGAGAAAGAGGAAGGACGAGTCGACCTTCACTTTTAAGAGAAGGATATCGAGGCTCGATCTATGGAACGGCGGCACCTCTTCAGTTGTTGAGAGCCTCTTCTCACATACTCACTTGTTTGGCACCTTGCTGAAGATCTCCCTCACCCACTTCTCTAGAGTGTCCAGCTTTTCTAAGAGACCCACAGAGTGAAGGTGCAGACATTTCAGTATCATCACCTCAATAATTGTGACTTCATTCTAGGGTTTTAAGTCAAATACGTTGGTAACTACTCAACTCTACGTATTTTTTCCCCCATCTTTGAATGAAATTAAAATATTAAAATATAAATTACAATTTTGAAGAGTTTCTGATAAAGCACATGACTATACATATCACAAAAAATCTTTAAAGTACGAGACATGCATATACACCATATAAAAAACAACCATAAACCATAAATCAGACTTATGCGACTGATTTTTGAGGGCTCCAACCTGCCTGTCCGTATTTAAGCAAATTATAATTTCTCTGAAATTATGATAAATAAGAACATTGAAAAAGAAAGATCTTATTTGTATTTAGAGTAAAGCCAAAGTGGGAGAGACTAACTAATCAGAAGCTTGGCTATTTAATCCATTTTAAGGATCACACATTAGCTTCTGTAAGTCGTGTTTCCTAGAGAAACTAAACTAACTTAACTAAGATTTCTAACAGGGTGCCAACTTTGCAAATTCACCATGTGTTACAACAAACAAAAGTTCACAGGCCCAAAACAAATTAAACGGACAACACTGTTGAGCTCCTTTCAGTCTTCTTGTCATCAGCTGAAAGTCTTGCTCTCTCTCACTCTCTTGCAGCCTGAACTTACTTTAAATCTTTAACCTTCAGTTAAACCACATAAACCGTAGACTGTTGCCGTTAGCAAAACATGTCGGTGTTTAGAGTTGCTGCCAAAAAAGAACATTTATTTCAGGGCGTAAATCTACAAATTGATTCGTTTGTGGACATCTAATTAAAAAGTGAAATCAGTATCACTTATTTACTTTTATTGCAAAGTTCCAGCTAGAGATGAACAATATAATATGATTTACTATAGATGTAACACTTAGTAATAAAGGTATAGAAAGGTTTTGAAAAAGTGCAGAAAAAAAAGATTTACCCTCATAAAATTTGTGCAGGTTGAAAGCCTTTGACATTAGGGCTGAAACGATTCCTCGAATGATTTGAGTACCTCGATTACTAAAATTCCTCGAGGAAAATTTACCTGCCTCGAAGCTTCGTTAATTTATGTTTTATTAGTTAGCGCACCGTGTTCCGGCCGGGACTTCATTTGCGTTGCGCGAAGCTCTCACTTCCGCCTCCGAGTTGTTGACAAAAGCTAAGTCTCAGCGGCATAAAGTCCAATCTTCAAGATTGGCCCGTGGGGATTTTATTGATTGATGATAATGCCCAACCTTAAAATGACTGGGGGAATGCCTGGAGTACGGCAGCATTTCTCCTCCGGGGCTGCTGGTTGAAAGCGAACGGCGGGAAGAGCGCTGAGGTGAGCGGATAGCCTGAACAGGGCGGGCGGCTGAGTAGCTGATGCTTACCGTGTAAATGTAGCTTTACCGACGAACCGCACAATAAACTTCATATCCCAGTCTGAAGAAACGGGTGGCGGAGCGCATCGTACATGGCTGGTAGATGAGTTTCTGAGTGTGACCAGTGAAGGTGTCGTAAATATCCCGTATTGCTTCCCCCCGTGTTCGTCCCCCGGTCTAACGGTTCGTCAGTCCGCTGGTCTATTTCCTCCCCTCCACCCCATCTTACGTTCGTTCATTCGCCCTCTCCTCCCACTCCAGGCGGCATTTCCCGTATTTTCAAACCCAAAGCGTGACAGGTTAGGTGGCAAGGTGAGTTTAATTAATCTATTAAACTCACTGAAGATGAATACATAAACTAAAAGCTGGATTGTAGACATTTTTTATAAGCATATTTGTGAGCCTGCCTCTTTGTTATTAAATTCAATATAATTTCAGATTTTTCTATAACTTTTCTTCTGGTTAACTTAGAAAGTGAGCTATTATTGTTACAGGTTAGTTTTCTAAACTACAAAAAAGCAACTGTTAGGGATGCTCAAATATGAAAAATTGGACTGATATTGATATCTGATAGTAACACCTGTATTATGCCAGATTTACCAATATTTCATTTTATAATTTTTTTTTTATCCGATTACTCGATTAATCGTAAGAATAATCGATAGATTACTCGATTACTAAAATATTCGTTTACAACAGCCCTATTTGACATGACACTGTCGTTAGATGTAAAAAAGAAAACATAATTTTCTCTCTCTCTTTCTCAAAAAAAAAAAAAAAGATCAATTTGGCAGTTTGGGAATATTTCCAGTCAAAAGAGAAGCACAGAAAGAAAAGCACCAACAACAACAACAGTGGTAAAGGTTTTAAAAGTACAATTAGCAAGCTAGGAGCTGGTTATCAAAGGGCTTTAAACAAAATAAATTACAAAATGTTAAATGTGTGTATTGGAATCCTAACAATCTCATCACACCATGTGAACCTGACAACAACACAAACAATGTGATGTTTTAAAACTACACTCACCATCCTTAGTTAGAATTTTGACTTTTGCTTTAAGAGCAACTCTGTTTTCAATATTTCCATGAGGAGAACAATAAATAGTGTTTATGGTTTAGAACAAGGGGTTCTAGACTGCATGCAGTGAGCCCTTTACAGCCAAAAACACTGCTGAGTTTAGTCATGCTTTTTCACCACCACTATAAAGTTTATGAAGTATTTGTAATAAAGTTTTAAGTTTATTACCTACTCCTGCTTACCGTTAAAATGAATAAAACATTATGTTTCCCCTACTGCTATAACGCAAATTATTATCAGGCTTATTCCTTAACAAAAAGGATTTAGCTGTGCAGCGAACATAAAAAAAAGAAATTAAGAAATTGTGTGTCGCTCGAAAACACTTGAACTTGATTGTATTACCATGTTCCGATAGTTCTTAGACGTTTTATTGTCTAACACGTTGTCTCCTGCTTTTCTAATTAGGACGACTGTGACACATCTGTTTCAGCCAACACCGCCGTAGATTGAGAAAAACACACGACTCCCAACAGGAAGGGATCATATTTATACTGAGGACCATTAACTCATCGGTTTAATGAGGATGATAGTTCGGAGCACACAAAAAAAATTCAACACTTGTCAATATTTTACTGGAATAAAGTAGTTAATTACCTGCGTGACATTTTCAGCGAAACCCTGAAAATCTGTTGGATAATTTTTATCTGACAGCAATTATCTCCAGCTGGCTGCACATGGATGAAGAGGAACCTTATTTGTGCAAATGCCAGTTTAATTTATGAACCTGAAGATTGCCTTTTTTTCCCCAAGGAATCAGTTTGTTTCGCCGCATGAAATAAGTTAGAGGATCGAGTTAATTTCTCTTAACTAAATGCGCCTTTATGAATGAAAAACGGGATTGATTTTTCCGACCTTTTGACTGAACAGCCAGAGTCATGTAGTGGGCAGAGTAGTGCTCCTTCCAGAAGGCAAACAGACGCTTGTACACGTTGATCTTTTTCTTCTTCGGCTCATGCTTCAGTGTCTCAGCGTTACCTAGGATGGATTAACAAGAACCAAAGATAGTTTTGGGGCAGCAAAGATTGAATTCAGAGAGATGAAGCTGGAAAATTGGCGTTTTATTCGCCACACCTGTGTGTTATTGCTGCACATTCTCCAAGGAGGCCCAGTGTGTGTTAAGTGTCCCAGTGGTGGTTTTTCCAGACTTACCCCAGCAGAACTTGCCCATAGGGTGTCCAGGTTTGGCCAGACTGCCGAACAGCATCTCCTTCCTGTGGGAGTCGGACGGCTTAGCCAGCTGGTACTCTGACAGGAAAAACAAAACACAAACAAGGAGCAGACAAAGGATTTAAAAAAAAAAAAAAAAAGAACACAACAATAGATGGAGTATAAAAGAGCTACATGAGCAGCTGCGATGTTTATAACCCCAAATAGATGAGGTACGATTTATCATCTCAGAACAGAGCAAGGGATATGCAGCGGCAGAGAGACGCACCGCTGTCAACCGCCTCCACCTCCCTGTTGATGGCGTCTCGGATCATCAGGGGGCAGATAAAGAACTGGGCCCACCTGAGAACAACAAACACCATGCAGAGTTTATATTAGCAGCTTGCTTAGCAAAACATGGAGATAAAAAGAAATGGAGAATTAGTCAAAATCACCAAAGAGAAATCGTTAAAATACCAGTGGAAACGTGCAACTATTATCACACCATTTGATTTCCGTAATGCAAATAAGGTTGTTCAATAGATTGTTTCGAAGGGTGCAGAGAAACAAACTTCTCAGTTTAATAAAAATCATTTTAAATCTAAAGTATGAATAATTTTGGGCTCAACTGTAAGATGAACATGAGTGACTGGATTTAAATGTTGTATTTGCAAATAAAAATACCAATTAGTCCAGTTGTACAAAGCTGCACAAAATTTGTATTTTACATTTTAAGGGGGAAAAAATGCAATTAAATTTAAAATACAGATGAGACAATTTGTCTGATAAGACAAAATTATTTTTAAAACTCTGAGCTGCAAACACCACTGGTCTTTGAGAACACAAAAAAATGTTCCAGATTTTCCTGGCTTGCACATATTTGGGAAGAAAATGACTTCCTAAACATCATCCAAAGTGTGCAAGACACCAACAGATTTTATACTCTAACAGCTGGACATGGATAGTGCCACATGTCATTTCAACGCATTGCTAAAATCAAGCAGAATCATGTTTTCACGGTGTCTAAATGGCCTCTTTGAATTATCTTCTCCTGCTCTGTTTCTCTCTTTTCTGTTTATCCGTCAGTCAAGCAAAAGCTCTCAATAAGTTCGCCTGTGAAGGGTGACAGCAGCAAAAAAAAAAGAAAAAAAAGAAGAAAAAAAACACACAAAGACAAAGGAAATCTCTCGTTTCCAGACCTGTCAAGGGCTTCTTTGAAGCTTTTTCTCTGGACGTCAAATTGGAAGATGGTCCTTTCGCAGTCGGTGGAGGCGTTGTCGCTCCCGCCGTGCTTCTTGAGGAACGCATCAAAGCCGTTTTCTGACGGGTACTTCTCGCTGCCCATGAACACCACTGGAATACAACAAGGAAATCAGATGTGACGGGGAGGAGAAGCGTAAAGTGACTGTACATCAATGAATGGATAAATAAATAAAATAGCATAAATGAAAAATCCATCACAGCAGCTTTCTGAAAAATGTGTATTTTATTTATGGGTCCTCTTGTTTGCCTGGACAATGAGCCAAGCACAGACACAGCCTGACAACGCATTTCAGAAAATGATAGCTTTGTCTCTCTTCACACGGCTCCAAGCGAAGCTTTGAGCATTTGTTGACAGTTCGGATGACAAACTTTAAAAATAAGCATGGGTTTCCTTTATGACTAATGACCTAAGAACAATGTTCAGCTATCTCTGCTGATGGCAGCAATCCTAAAGATGTGTGGCGGTCTGAGTTGCACCAGCTTTCTTCTCCTGACTTGTCCTGGTCTTGCATAATTAAAAGCAGGAGACCATCGTCTACTTTACCCGAAGTCCACGCAAATCAAATGATTAGCGGTAAATCACCGATTTACTATACGGACGACACTGCAGAATTGGCCCTAATTTTAAGGTTTTGAAATTATCTCCTAAATCTGACAGTGCAATGTTCAGTCCACTGTCCAAAAATGGAAAGCGTGTGACAAATGTTCCAAGAGACTTAGCTGTGAACCAAAAATTGGCAGGGCAAAGAGAGGATTAATCAGACAATCTGCCAGCCGACAAGGTGACTTCTAAAGGAAATTGAATATATTGGATTTTACTGAGGGCTGTGAGAGTAAAAGGGGGTGAAGATACAAATGCATGCCACAATTTTTAGGCGTTTAACATGTAAAAACATTTAAGAACCAGGTGTCGTTTTCCCTCCGCTTCACAATTATTCACCACTTTTGTCCATCAGATAACCAGCTGTTTAGTATGTGTGGTCGAGGCCACCACGACCTCCGATGTGAACTGAACCTAAACTGACAGGCTGAGGAAGGAGAGGCGTTCAGACAGGAGGAGGTGTGATGAAAACCTCACCCAAGTTACTGGGCTTTGTTCATCCACTGCAGAATACAGCGCAAAAAGTAAATAAATGTAATAATTTATGATACTACAAACTACGATGATGCATTTATCATGTGCTGCGACCAACAGCAGATCTGAATCTTTTAAAAAGTCAAAGTCCAGACGAGGGCTGGGGATTTTGGCAGATATTTTTGGATTGATTATCGTTTGTTGTGGAAAAACTTCTTATCGTGATAAGAATTTAGATTTTTCATTGTCTCAATAAATTTCAATTAATGACATCAAATAAAAAAGCAAAACTGATAATACCGTCAGAAATGTTTTTTTTCCATTTTCTCCAATGTTTGTTCAACAAGAACATCAATAAATGCCAGTAAATTAGAAAGAATGTGCAATTTGTGCAGGTTAGTGCTATAAATAACATTTCTTAAATAACTGGCGTCCTGAAGAAGCCTATTTTATAAGGGAATGTTTTTCAATAACAGTATTTGTGTTCTTGAGTATTGCACCTTTTTTCCAATAAAGCAGCAATAAATAGTCTATCATATTTTTTTATTATCACAAATTGGCACAAAACATTGTGGTAAGAGTCCATATTGTCCAGACCTAAATTTCCTTAAGAACCCACTGAACACAGTCTTAGTGTCCAGTCTGTTAAAGCTTGAGCTATTCAGCAAAAATGGAAGTTAGGGATGTCTGCTTCTTCTTCTTCTTCTGCTGCTGCTTCAAAGCTGAAAGGAATGCAAAAAGTCTTGCAGCTGTAAATTGTAGCAAATTATATTTTACAAAGTTTTGTCTCTGGGGGAATCATACATATGAATACCACGTGTTTCAGATGGGGCTGCACAGTGGCACAGTTGGTAGAGCTGTTGAATGTTCTGGGTTCGATTCCCAGCCCCGGTCTTTCTGCATGGAGTTTGCATGTTCTCCCTGTGCATGCGTGGGTTTTCTCCGGGTACTCCGGTTTCCTCCCACAGTCCAAAAACATGACTGTCAGGTTAATTGGCCTCTCCAAATTGCCCCTAGGTGTGAGTGTGTGTATGTATGGTTGTTTGTCTCTGTGTTGCCCTGCGACAGACTGGCGACCTGTCCAGGGTGACCCCCGCCTCTCGCCCGGAACGTTAGCTGGAGCTAGGCACCAGCACCTCTCCCAATCCCACTGAGGGACAAGGGTGTAAAAAAAATGGATGGATGGTGTTTCAGATGTACCCATCAAAGCATCTTTCTTGATCATGCTACATCTTATGCAATTAACTGAAGAGTATGTCTGCATAGTGGAAATTCTTTCAAAAGGCACCATAAGTCTCGACAGCTGACGACAATGCTTAATGTAAATCCAGCCTTACTGACGATTTTTGACTTTTTCTAAAATGGTTTCTTACATTTTATACCTCATGTATTAGATGGGGGGGATTTTTTTTATTTTTTGCAGGTAATGAGTTGAATGGAAATAAAAGCAGCAGAGAAAAGTGGGTCAAAAAAAGCCTAAAAGAAAATTTTATGTCCTTTGCCCCCCTCCACACACTGGATGACCATGGCCTCAGGAGAGGGTTATTCTGGGAGCTGTCACATCCCGTTAACTGATCTTGAACGTGACAAAACAAGAAAACAAGGCACGCACAACAAAGAAACAAAAACGCAATAAAACATCGGGATCAGTGGCAACATTAAAAGAGCGATGGTAGAATGTATTAATAGAAAATGTAGACTTCGATCTTCCTAAGGCACGGTTAGCTGCGCTGTCTTCCCACAACCTCGTCACCCGTTCTACTGAGGCTGGAGAAACACAGGAAGGAAAAGCCCTGAGGGCGAACATTCAGCAAAGAAGAGTTGACATTTTACACAAGGATCTGACGCTGGTTTGCAGTGCCAGGCCCTACAGATGTGTTCTAAAGATGGATTATTTGAACTAGATAATAACTCAAGAAAAACACACACACACACACACACACACACACACAGAAAAAAAAAGCCTCAAAAGTAAAACTGTACGCAAAAGACGATAACTCTCCAGTCTCTATATTCAAAGCATATCTATGAAAATAAAAATGCTTTGAATGTAGCAGCAGAAAAATATGTGTCAGGGCTAACTTTCACTTCAAAGAAAAAGGTTTACTTAAAAAAATAAATAAATAAAGGAAGGAAGAAAGGAAGCACTGAGACTCCTTTCTTCCACAATTTGGATTAATTGACTAAATCTCACAATAACCTCATTCAGTTAGGAGCTTTTCTCATCCAAATATTATTTGGTTTGAAAAGTCCCGATCGGTGGTGTGGATAAAATCCACAGAATCCACCGTTCCAAGTTACCTTTTTCACACCGAATCAGCCCTTTAATTGTCCCGTCTCGGTTTTGTATCAAGGCGCTGAAAAGGAGGAACTCGATTGGACTCTCCGGCGTTAATTACTCACTGTGCTCCAGAAAGTGAGCGAGGCCTGGGAGGTCGCTGGGGTCGCTGAAGCTGCCCACGCCGACACACAGAGCCGCTGCAGACTTAAACACAGAGAAATCAAATTATCTTTGAGACTTGTCCTGATTGTCAGAGAAGTGTGACTGTTAAATAACTACAAGCAACGCAGTTGCATAGAAGAACAAAAGAAGACACAACGGTAATGGGAGCAGGGGAAAAGAATGTAGTCGCATCATTTGCTGCTATGTATCATAGCATGCATTCATTTTATTTTCTCATTGAGTGATCCCATGTTGGTTATATGCGGTTTTACTCCATAATGCATTAGATAGCATGTTCACTTTTGTTCTATTATGCATTTGAACTGTTCTTTTTCCAGAGGATTCATTATTCAGTTCTTTGTATTTCCATGCAGCTCAAAGCACTTTACAAAACAAAGTGATCCAATATAAAGAAAGTAAACCCAACACTTTCCGATTTTAAAAGTAGGTCAAATTAATTGACACCCATTCCCATTTGACCCAAGTTACAGAACAAAGCAGTCAAATTTAGTTCATAATGCCAGCTGGTGAAACGGCATAAGGAAGTCAAGTTATTGTTTGACTTTGCAGGAATCCAATCCTGATCAAGCATGAGGTGACAGTGGAAAGGAATGACTTTTTTTCACAGCCCATTAATATTTGATTACATATCCCAACTTGACCACAGGCTTCGGGTAAACATCGACAAGCTTTTGGTATAACTTCTGCCTCATATGTTACCAATTCTCCAATCAGAAACAGTAGCCCAACTTTCTTATCGGCTAACCTTAAAAGTTACCTCTAACGATGTAAGCCAGCCAAACTCACTTTTAATGCATCTTTGGGATCACTGTTGTGCTTGAACACAAAACAGTGAAGTTAGTTTAACATGAGCAAGAGAGAAGTTCCTTCTCAAAACTCAACACCTTTAAGTTTGACTAAAATTTGCAGCTGCAATAAAAAAAATAAAAGGCTAAATGTCATCTGAAGAAGTAACACATCTGGTTAAATTACAGGGATAAAGCAACTTGGGCACTCTACCTGGAAGAATGCTGATCTGTCTGTAATTCCCTAAAAGACATTAATTCAAATATTAGAGTGCAAGTACTGATGTGTAATTTACACAATGTGCACAAGGGAAAATCTTCAAAAATAAAAATAAAATGTGTGTACCCTAGTCTTGATTGCTATATTTTCAGTAAAGTAAGAAAAAAAAGAAAAAAAAGAAAAACACTTACAAGTTCACGTCCAAAATAAATAAAACCGAAAACATATTTCTCGCATATTGCATCATCATGCCAGCCAAAACACAGCATGTTAAAATTCTTACAAGAGGTCCTCTGCAAACTTGTTATTTTTGTCACATTTTACGGATAAACCGACTGTCTGACTTTACCTCCAAGTTAAGAAATACATTAATATGGCAATTTATATTCATGGTTTAAGGGTAGAGACCAAAAGTGCAGTTTTTTGTTGTTTTTTTTTTGGCCTGGTAAAAATTCATCCAATGTTCTAGATAAGCAACTTAAATTAATTCAAAAATGTAGTTTCCTCTAATTAGCAGTTAGGAAGCAGTGTTGGGTCTGAGAGGAGACAGAACTAGTCTCAGGTATGGCTGTCAGGTGAAAAAAAAAGAAACTTGAGGTTCAGGTTGTTTTTTTGTGGAATCTGCAAAACAATATTGAAATCTGTGTCTTTAAAGCTTTGAACAATGTTTCAATGTTATTTTGTTTCATTGTTTCACTGTTCAGAGCAATTTCGCCCTGGAAGAGTTGGCTGTTGTTTTTCAAACAAGTACCTAAATGGACTTGTTGAATTATGCATTAGGAAGTTTCACTTTATTGGACCCTCTGCGGGAATTTAAATAAATACTTTGAACTTTGAGAGACAACAAGAAAGAAGCTGAAAGCTGCTGACAAGTTGAGCAAGATGCAAACTTACTAGGTCTACACCAAAAATGGCACAAAAAGTTTCTTTTATCAGCAGTCAGATAAGCTCTAGTTTGTTCCTAATTTTATGTGGAATAAATATTTTTAAATGGCAAAAATCTCTGAATACTAAAAACATAGAACATGAATAAATCATAATCAGCCTTTCTATTGTTTTTTTCTAAAGCAGCAGATAAATAACTATCAGTAAAAAGCCTGGTAACCTTGTACTATACATGGATGACGGTGTGTCATCTGAATCCCCAGAGTCCAGTGGACTGGTATTGTTCATAGGACACAGACTGTTTACTGGATAAATATAAAATGACCTTTTTAACAGGAATATGTCAAAGCAAAGGATGGGCATCAATTAGCAACACAGAGAAAGGCACTGTGAGTGTTTTTCATGCAAATATCTATGCTGGTATCATAGAGCTTCTTAAAGAGACAGAGGCTAATTTCAAGTTGTCCAATTGCAAAGCTCAATTGTGCTATAGAAATAGCACTACGTACCAGGAAAATGCATAGTACCGCCCCTTTAAGTGACGTCTTAAAGCAAAACGGCATGCTGTGGCTAAACTAACTCCACATGGGCTCGTAGGATTTGAGAGCCGAGTCAGACGATGTACCTGGAATAATGTTTTTATGACTACGTTTTTGGAGTGCAACTAATCTCCCATGAATAAATGCTAATTAATCAGGTGAAGGAACTGAGAACTGCACAACTACTAGATGGCTTGGTAACATAAAATTACATCAGGGAACATGCAGACATGCACAACTGTCTAACAAATCTGGTCAGAAAAGGAGAATAATTTGTGTTTATTTGACAGCTTTCTGAGTTTTGTCACTGCGGTAAATTTCAGCCACACTAGGATAGTGGCAGGTTGCTTTTAAGGCCCTCCAGGGGATGTTGGTTTGCTAGGTATCCAAACTGTTGCATTTGGACATCTGGTCAGACTTTATTGTAATTACTGGAAATGTTACCATATACACCTCAACTTCATGAAACTGAATTCAAACTGCAGACTCTTGTAACATTCCTTTAGCTTTGGGTTCATATTTTATTCACTCTTCTGAAACTTTTGGTTGTCTTCTCTGCTGACTTGTACTCATCCTTTCTCTTTCACTTTTTTTGTTTTTTTTACATAATTTTTTTTTTTACTTTGATTTGAATACAAGTGAAAAAATGAAAGTTGCAAAAATAAACATATCTGCATTTAAAAGAAAACTTAATGAATGTTGAGCATTTGTACAGCAGGCTACAGTCTAAAAGAGGCTTTTCAGTAAAACACCAGTGTGGTACCTGTTTGTCTGCACTTCCTCTCTTCTTTTTAGCTCCCTTCTTGTCTTCCCTGCCTTCATCCACGTCAGCCTCATCCTCGTGCTCCTCCTCATCGTCTTCATCTTCCTCCTCCTCCTCTTCTTCTTCGTCGTCGTCGTCATCATCGTCCCCCTCTTCTTCTTTGTCTAAGTCATCATGTTCTGATACCGCCGGCCCACTGAAGTCAGAGATGAGCAGAGCTGCGAGGCCGTTGTCTAAAACGATGTACCTGAGGAGCATAAAACTAAAGTAAAAACCACACAACCACCTTTGGTGAACTCCAACGTCGCAAGTTTCATCGACTTTCTTCTTTCTCTTGTCCGATTTTTAGCGGGGCTGTTAAATCATGTATTACTTTGAAGGCTCCATCTCGAACCCTCTGAGGCTTGTTCTGTGCTTCTTTTTCCGCAGCACATTTTCTGACTACGCACCGCGGCGGCCCGGGGCACCGATGTGTGCTTAAAGCATGAAATCAGATCATCAGAGTGCAATAATAACAATGCACTGATCCAGCTGGAGGAGAAGCTCAATATCATTTGTGGATTGGGGTTAGTAGATCTGGGTCATTTTATCTCTACTTTCACATTTACGAACCAAGAAAATAGCTCTTCGTGATAGATTTCAGTGAATGTGAAATTAAATTAAACACTGTGACTGGGAACAAACTAAAACCCCAGGAGCTTTACCCAGAGGCAGTGTTTGGTTAGGGCTTTATGGCTCGCTGCCCAGGGAAGACTACTGCCATGGGGCGATAAATTCAGTCAGCTGAGCCCAAACCAAATCTTCTTCCGCTTATTTGCATGTCCTGTCAATGAGGATTTGAAGATCTTTGTGAAATGGAAGGAAAAGGTTGGATGTTAACATACATTTTCAGCCCGACATGAAATGCAACCAAATACTTTCAGAAGTCTTACATTCGGTAACTAAAATCCATCGGCGTGTAATTTAATCTCAGAATAACCACAGCTGTCTCGGTTTGCTGGAGAGCATGAGCACAGCAGACAGGTCGGGCAGAAAGTTGTGGGGAAGCTTAAAGCAGGGTTTGGGTTTCAAAGCAATACCCCGCAGAGCACTGTTTGGTCCGTCGTTTGAAAAAGACGAATTGAACAGAAGAGGAAGGCACGACTTCAAACTTAATGAGACATGGATGTCCTTCTGAAGTGACAGGAGAGCATTACTCAGAGAAGTAACCAGAAGGTCCATGGTGACTCTGAAGGATCTACAGCTCAGACAGGGGATTCTGTTGACAGGATAAATTTTAGTTGCTCCCTTTATGGGAGATTGGCAAAGATAACAGCATTAGTTAGAGCTTGTTGAAAGCCATCTCACAGTTGAGATTACATGCCAAACGTCGTATGTAAAGAAAGACTGACGACAAACATCAACCTGAAGATGTTTTACATCCCAGTTGTAAAACATTGGATGGAAGTTTCATGCTTTTCTTTAACAGGGAAGCTGGTCATTCATAGGACGATTAATGGGGCTAAACATTGATCAATGCCAGGAAAAAAAAAACATTTTAGAGGCTGCAAAAGACTTGACAGTTGGGTTGGACGTCTACCGTCCATGTGTTAGAATGGAGCAGTCAAATGCCAGACCTAAATCATCATGTGACAGTGCAGTGCGAGTGTGAACCGCCCAAGTTGTAAATGTAACACATTTTGCAATTTTGATGCCCAAAAGAACCGAATCTACCAGTCAGTCTGAAAACACCGGTCTTTGGATTTGCAAAGATGGAAGAGACATCTTACAAAGAAAAGTAAAACATGCTTCTGAACAGTATCACCTCAGAGGGGGTTGAATTAAAGTGCATGCCACACTTTTCAGACCAATGTGCTTCTCACTGCTCAGCTGTATTAAGTGCTGGTCTTTCGTCAGAACAGGCAAAGCCGCAGTTCACCAACGAAAACACGTCAGAAAGAGCTTTGTACCTGTACTGCTTCGGGTCGCTGGGTGACTTGATGATCTCACGGTCTCCCACATTGTCCTCTCCTCCTCCATCATCTTTTGCACCCCGGCTCTCCTCACGGGAAGCCGGGGCCTCCGTCTGGACCGAGCCCGGAGAGTCAGCCGCCGGGGTGCTACTGGACTTGTTTGTTTGCGGCATCCTCGGCAGAGGTGACGAGGCTTTGGCACAGCGGACTGACAGCAGAGCACGGCTGTAAACAACAGGACAGCTCGCCGTCACTGGGAATTTAGTCGTTAACGCGGCGACACGCCGTGTCAGCCTGAACAGGGCAATGATGAAGACCCTTCGGGCAACAAAAACAAACAGAAATATTGTAAACAAAAGCATTTAACGGGACTTTCTTAATATATATTTATATATGACATGAGGGATAAAGGTGTGAACCTGGGCTGTCACACACACACAAAGCCTAACCTACCAGCACAATGCAGCTATTCACAACGGCTATCTGGGGCTTTCGCCCTTTTCAATTTGATGTCAGCTAAAACCCAACCGCCCTGAAAAAACCCCCACACCTCTGCGCTCCAAAAACACACAATACCGAGGAGGAGATGTAGCTTAGTGTATAAAAAGCAGCGCCTCTGCTCAGGGTTGAAAGTTAGACGGGTGTAACAACCGCCTGGGAGAACTGTTGGTCAGTAGAAATAACTTTTAACGCCGGCGTGTTTATCATGTATCCATACCTTCCTCCTTGCTGTTAGCAGGACGTCCGCATCATGTCAATTCCGCTTTCCTCAATAAGCAGCGCTGTGATTGGCTGAGAGGATTCCACGACGCGCGCCGATTGGCTGCGCAGAATCAACGGGGCGGGACTCAGGTGCTCCCACGTGTGCGCCTGGCAGTCAGCGGTGGTTACATTGCAGTGCTCAGAGATGGGACAGGCAGCAGCGACAAGGCGACACCATCTGTTACCTATTATAGATGCCTGATTGAGAATGTCCTGCTTGCCTCTTGTCATAATAAGTTAATGTTATAATTGATCCTTTCGGAATTTAAATCAGCTTGGGGGAGTTGAAGATGATATAAATGCTGTTGTGAGATGGCCCCCCCTCCCCGCACGGAATGAAAGTTAAGCTCTTTCAGATCTTTTCCCCTCCACTTGTGCAGTCATATTAGGCCTGGATGCTTTTTTGGCCGGTAGGCGGCAGGCATAAGCCACTCGGAGATGGGGAGGTTTTACTTCTGATTAGATGCCTCTCTAGACCTCTATAATAGGTTAATAATGCTGTTTTCACTGAATTTCGGGATCTTCCAGCGAGCCGCCCAACATCTGCTGAAGATCTGTTGTGCATTAAATCAGCAAAACAGAAAGAGCCTTCAGCGTAGTAAACAAATTGTGTCTCAATCCCCAAATCTGAGTCAAATGGATGGAAGCACACTCTTATCATGAATGAGCCACATTGACATTTGTCCAGTGCTCTTCTTCAGCCTTGACTCTGCTGAGTGTTGGCATTTCACCCCTCCGCTGTGCCAATATGTCCTCCCCCTCACTCACCGTATCCTTCTCTCTCCCTCTCTCAGTCTGAAGCCAATCTGATTTGCCCCTGGGCCCGTGTTGGCAGAAAGAGGTGATAAACACCGCAACCATGACAACCGGCAAGCCAGACGAACGCCCGAGTTCTTGTATCCTAATGGCTTTCGCTTGGCATCCCCTCCTCGCTTAATTCATCACGTCCAGCCTTCACCTGAGCTGATATTAAGGCTCTCGGGACGGATGAAGGTGGCACGGCTTGGCTGCACTTTGAGCTTTTCTCATCCAGTCTTTTAAAGATAAGCCTCTGGCTCGTCTTATCAGCATGTGAGATGAAACGCTAGTGTTAACACTAAAGCCTCCACATCACTTTAAACAGAGCGCCGGCATTAGTCACTGAATAAATATTTCCTCAGTCTGATTAATATTAACGCGAATGTTAGAACTGCTGACATTCTGAAGGATACCGATTCTGGTACATCGATACAGTTCTTTGCCAGAAATATATTCACGCACCTTGAAGATTTTCCTGTTCTGTCACATAATAACAACAAGCCTCAATGACTACATTCTGGATATCATCTGTGAGGCTGACACTAACTTCTGCACAATTGTGACGTGCAAAGAGAAAAGAACCAGCATTTAAAACTACAAGTGCTTTTGGAGTATGTATCACCATCTAAGAAAATGTAAAGGACGACATTTCTGACTGTCCTCAAGCTAAGCTAAGGCTACGTTTGACTTAATATCTTGCCAAAGATTCTCGGTTGGATTTAGGTCTGGACTTTGACTAGGACATTGTAACACACATCTATATTATTCCAGGGTAGCTCTGGCAACATGGTTAGTGAAGTTCTCCTGCTAATGTGAGCCTCCACCCTGTTTCAAGTGTTTTGACAACACGTCTCAGTCTGACATTGTCTTGTATGTAGCTCTGACTAGTTTCCATGAAAAACAAAAGAATAATCCACACAGAAGAATGTTGACCTTATTTATCCTGAGAGTATTTTTATTTATTTAGGAGCGCTTGAACAAAAGAGGCTGAATACAAAGAGATGTCAAAGTTGAATGATTTTTAATCTGAATTTGAAATCCATTCGTAATTTTTCTTCAACTTCTCTATTCCGTCGGCATCGAACTCACAGTCCAGTAACAAACACCAAAAAAAAAAAAAATTCAGTTTGTAACATTGTAAAATGCAGTAAAGTTCAAACTGTGCAAATACTCTTGAAGTGCAGCGCGCGATGTTTCTTTTCTAAAACGCATTCTTTTGATCAGCAAGCCTCTAACCTCTTTGAAGAGTCGAGTTGTAGGACATGCGTGCAAGCCCAAAGCTTGTTGAAAGCATGGCTGCTGTAATGGGAATGGCAAACTAACCTGGGTGAGCGGCGTAAAAGAGGCTTTTACGCGCCCTGCCATGTGAAAACTTTCACAGTGTCACTGATTGATTGGACAGGCCTCTGCAAAAAAAGCAAAAAAAACCCTCCCCTTCTTAATGCCAGCGCGTGGCCTTTTCATGAGCGAGGACGTCGTATCATCAGGAATAGCAGCGTGAGCCATCGTAATTCTGTTTTTTCTTTTTTTTTTTTCCCTCTCTCACCCCTCCCCTCATTTCCGTGCCCCTTACTGTGACTGAGCCCAAATTGAAGTTCAGATTTGGCACCTCGGGCCTCCCCAGAAAAATTGTGTCTGTGTGCAAAATGCATTGTGGAACACATTGGGCTGAATCACTGTAGGTATTATGAATTCGTCCCCCTCCTCGGACAGCTTCCCGCAGAGTCACTGGAGGCGAGGGGGTGAGAAAAAAAAAAAGAAGAAGAAGAAGAAGGAGGGAAAAAAACACACAGAGCCTTACCTTTAAGACTCCAAGGGGGCAAGGTTCCCATGGCAACTGATTTGAATCCTAATTAAAACAGGAGATTTGATTAAGTGGTGCAGCGATGTGTGTGTCTGTGAGAGATCGTGTGTGTGTGTGTGGGAGTCGACATGTTCTTGTGAGTCACGGTGTAAATGAGGAGGGGGTGTTGTGCGGCTATATGTGTGTATTTATGTGTGTATAATCACGGGCCCGTGGGTAATCCTGTGAATCACTCCAGCGTCTCCGGCCCGGACGCTCTCTCACATGTGTGCATGTGTTCCCTGTCTCCCGCGAGGCTCGTCCTTGCCTGCAGAACCACTGTGTGAATCAGAGGTGAGTCCTCTGGAGTTGCCCTCTGCTTTAATCTGGAGCTAATGACAGAACCACCTGCCCTCCTGGCTGTCCTCGTCCTCCTCCACATCTCACCAAACCTCCAATGCCCACCGCTCATTGTCTTCTCCCTCCCACAGCCGGTCTGTTTCTCTCCCCTCCCTCCTCCGTCTGCCCCTCTTCTCCTTCATTCCCTTTTTTTTTTCTTATTCTTCTTCCCACTTTTAGATTCTTTTAAGAATAAATCTCCTTTAGTTTATTTCAAAATGATCTCAATCGTATGACCATAGTTTACAACTGGGTCGCCTGTTTGTTTTGTTTTGTTTTTTAATTTATGGCTGTAAAATTCTCAAAAAAGGTGCATTGAGTCTGTATTTTTGCTCTTTTCTTCCAGAACAATCTCTGATAGCTATTGAACATTTCTGTCTATTACAAATTGCGAACAAACAGTTTAAAGAGAAAAACAAATCAGAATTAAAATTGTCAGGTTTATCACTGAACAAGAACTTGAAGATAATAGGGGCACACAATTTCAAATGAATAATTTAAACATTTAACTGTATTTCTTAAATGCAGAGAAAACTGTGAAGCCTGGCCTCCAATTTACCAGATTTTATGCCTGGTTTTTATTCAGTTATTTCAGGCGTTTTTATTTTTTTGTGGGAGGCTCTGAAGAAGTTCCTCTCCAGCTGCATGTATGAAAACAGTAGTGATAATAGTTGAAATTCCACGTACCTGCGTCTATTTTTAAAAATATGCTGTGGCAATTATTGTTAGTCTAGGTCTGGCTGTGGAAATGTACATGCCTCCTGACAGCTTCTTTCTACTGTTGACTTTTTTTTGTCACACTTTACTGTTTTAGATCATTAAACACTGATTTAATATCAGATGACAATAACCTGAGAAAACACAAAAAGCTGTTTTCACATTTGTGACAAAGTCATTTCCACTCACACCTATTGTGGGCAAAGTGATAGCAAGTGGTTGCAATAACTGTCTTGTGACCGTAGAGGAATTTTGTACCGCTCTCCTTTGCAGGACTGGACTGGAGGGTTTCCAAGCACAAACAACCTGATTTAAGTCAGAACTTTGACTAGAGCACAGCAAAACCTTCACTGCACTCATTTATAGGTGCGCTTCAGATCATTGTTCTGGCCCTTGGGCACAAAATGACAGCCAGATTATTTCCTCCACCGAGAGAGCAACCTTCACTGTTCCATCAATTACATCAGGTTTTTCAGGGTCAGAAGCAGCGAAGCAATCCCTGATCATCAAAACACCACCTTGGTAAGACGCTCTAAAGTTCTCTAAAACGCTGTGCTGGTTTTATGCCAGATGTAGCTGGACACAAATCATCCTTAATGCTGTTGACAGAATATATTATGTAAGTGTATTCCTGCAGAGTTTTGAGCCAACTGAAGTTTTTTTTATTTATACTTGTGAAACAAAAAAAAACAATGTGTGCTGCAATAATCTAAAGAAGAGGAAAGACAAACATTAATCACCATCTCCAGGGTCTGTTTTGATATCAACTTTATTGCGGACTAAACCGTTTTGGATAGATTCCTTTGAATGGCCTTCAAGTGACATTGATTGTTCAAAAACAACTTGAACTTCCATAAGTTTGGCTCGACGGCAGAATTTAAACGACTCATCTGCTGACAGGTCAGAGGAAGGCTGCTCTCAGGGGATTCTCAGAGTGAAGTTGAAGATCACATATCGTATTTAATTAGTCTCAAGATTGCACAATTAGAAGAACTCTTAATGGAGCAGGATAGTTGAATGTCATCTGCATAAAAGTGACAGGAGTCGGGTGGAGCCTCTTTGGACAATGGGAGACGGTCTTTGTGCTCTTCATCAAAATGTAAAAATGTTTGTTGTTTTTGTGGTTTTATGATGTAAAGCATTTTAAACTTCCGTATTGATGAAATGTGCTATACAAATAAACTCAATTGATTTATGGTTGGGACTCAGAAGTGGTTTTGGCCTTTAAATCGTCCAACTGATGCCGTTTTGTTTCTGTCGAAAAGCTGAATCATAAACTCTGACAGATGCAAATGAGGCTTGCAGTGCTTTAGATTTTGTTCTTGGTCCTTTTGAGACTTCCTAGTTAGGTCATCTTTACACTCTTCTGGTTATTTCGGTGCGTTGACCACTCCACCAGTGAACCACCAGTCTGGTTCACTGAAGTCCCAATGCCTTACAAATTAGACGTCATCTTTGCGTTTGAGAACTTTTGGCCTACTTCATGTTGTCAGACTGGTTCTACTGAAGTGATGCTATTCTTTCTTTGACAGGTCCAGCGCTCCTTGGTACAGTAAGAGAAAAGGAACTCGAGTTTACAAAAATTGTGATTCATGATTTTTACAACGGGGGCAACGTTGTTTTTATTTATTTTTTTGTTTACCCAGGTTCAGATTGGGAAATTGTCCCATAAGGCTTTAGCATACTGTTTAGCATACTGGTAATATTTTGTTTAACTCTAAATAATGCGTGAAGTAACAACATATCTTAATAATTAACCACTGAAGTATAAATTTACTTATTACTTATTATTTATTTACTTATTTACTTATATTTGTTGCCTATCACAGGGTAGAGTTGTAATGCATTTTAATTGTGTTTATAGCTAATGAAGTATTTAAATAAACTGCCATACAACAGAATATTTGAAGTTGGCCCATTGCACAGAAATATGTTTAATAGGGGGTGTGCTGTGGTGGCGCAGGGGTTAAGCACAACCCACATATGGAGGCCTTAGTCCTCAACACAGCCGTCACAAGTTCGATTCCTGGCCTTGGCAACCTTTGCTGCATGTCTTCCCCCTTCTCTCATTTCCCACTTTCCTGTCAATTAACTATCAAATAAAGGCCACTAGAGCCAAAAAAATCTTTAAAAAAGAAATATGTTCAATAAATAAACCTCAATGCAAATTTGCTTTACAAAATAAATGGGCTTAAATACCAGCATATGTTAAATGAATCTGGCTACAAGTATACTAAAGTACGTCTAACTTTCAGAGACTCTTTCTTATACCAGGAGAAGGCAACACGCCCTTGCCTTCTTCCTGTCCCACAAGCCTCAGGCTTCTGAGTAGCAAGACACCAGGAGGGGCAGTGAAGACCCCCCAAAGAAACCAAAACATGCATTCAAGCACCCACAGGAGCGTGAGAAAATGTGTACGTTCAAATAAGATTTCTGAAGGACATCCACGGATCGCCTGAGAGGAGGAATAATCCACGTCTCCCGCTCCTCTCGACATGTCGCCTTGCCCTCAAGTCTCGAGTGTGTGCACTTGCGCGTCCCGACGGACATCTTTTGAGCAAGATCATAATTGGAGAGAGCCACAAATCTGAGATGACCACTTTTTGCAGTGCGTCCTCGGTGGAAGGGGAAGGAGTGAGCCTGGAGAGGGAAACAAAGTGGATTAAATCAAAGAAAGTGTGGAGAGGAAACCAGTCCAAATTAATAAGAGCCCACAGGAGAGTCAAAGCAGGGATGGGAGAAGAGGGGAGGAGATAAAAGAAAACAAGAAAGGGGTATAAAATATAAAGAATCTGAGTATTATCAGAAAGAAACTCAGTCTGGAGATAGAAGTGGAGGAAGAGGAGAGGATATGTGGTTGAAATGAAACAGCATGAATCCCCATCCATTTCGGCTGTGGACAGCTCCAGAGACAGCACTAGGCCATTATAAATAGATCCCCTACTTTAGAGGCACAGTCAACACTTCCCCTCTTCACCCCACCAAAAAAATAAAAACACAAACAAAAAAAAACCTATTTCCTCAGAGCAGCTCCTCCCTCTGAAGAAAAGATACCCAGGTATCGGATGGGATCTCATAACTATCGTCTTTCAGTTCCTCTCCATTTGTTTTTTTCGTTTAGCGAGCCTCCACGGTTCAACAGCGTCTCTTCAGTGAACAAAGTCAATCTTTCTCCAACAGATTCTCTTTTATAGTTCATTCTGCATGGGCTCAAGTTTCTGATTCTTCCATCCTTAGATGGAAATAATAGCAAACCTGTGCACTGTTGCAATACTTTGGCCGCAAATGTCACATTATTTAGGGCTATCAACTTTTATTGCAGGATGAATGGCTCATACACCAAATAGATCAAATTTGGTGTGCAAGTTTACTCGTGCTGCTTATTTTCTTTGTTTCATGCGTGGTCAAAAATGTACCTAGTATTTAGATCAATGGACACAAATCAAATAGCAACAGACTCACATGGTTTTTGTAGCAACCAACAATCTCCTGGCTCAACATTCAACCTCTTTTCTTAATCAAAAGTTGCATTCCTAATTTAAAGAATTAAATTAGGAATTTAATTCCTTACAACTCTGACTATTTTTGTTGGCTTTCAAAGATAATTCACAGGTTTTCAATATGGCTGAGTTCAAGGTCACTCCAGAAGCCTAGTGTCCAGTTGTGTTTAAGTTGGCTTCTTAAACACAACTGCTTAAGAAGGCGGAAGAATTTGGAGGTATCTTTATTATTTCCTCCACTTAGTCAAATGCACCAGTAGTCAAAACACAGTATGATGCTACCACCACCATGCCTGACAGCTGGTACAGTGTTCTTGGGCTTGGACGTCTCTCCAGAGGGGAATTGACTGATTCATTTAGTACGTTTTAAATTACAGCCAAGAGATGTCAATATTGGAGCAAACTACCATCTCCATCTCAGTTCATGGCTACAGTGACGATGCCGTTCCAGCATATCTCAAGTGAGAGTAGTTTTGAGCCTTGGTGCTTCCTGTATTGTTGGAACCAAAGAAAAAGCTGCTATCAATTCCCAACAGGTCTGTCGTGCATCGGGGATCATTTTTCTGTTGAAACCCATTGTTGTGTCCACATGACCCAAACTGCCAGGTTCAGATGAAGGAAAATTGGTAAGGGTGTTGAAAAGTAAACAACCCAGGCTCAAGTTTTACATAAACTGGGAAGTACTGGAACACTGGTATCATTGTGCAGATGACAATGGAGTGAGAGGATCCCAACCATAAAAGAAGCAGTAGGCCCACTTGAATAGGGCAAAGTTATTGTGGATGAAATTTTTAGACTTTAAGCAGACTTAAAGTTGAGCTTTCTGCATAATGACAACAAACATTCGATGTTCTCTAAAACTAAGAATATCTGCACAGCAAGTTGGTAACAGCATGGCCATTGATTTGTTGCCAGTGGAGCCCGGATCAGGCTGGGTTCAAACCCAGGTTTGGTGTCTTTGCATCAGACCAAACGGAGCCACAAGAGCAGTGGCTCTGTTTGAGCTGGCCCAGCAGCCAGCCCAATTTGAAGTTAGAGGTTGACCCCTAAAATAAGAGGAGGACTATTTCCAGATTTATTAGCCTCATCTTAAATCGACAACTAAGTTAGACTTAGTTGTCCAACTACACAGCAAAGCTGGTTTTGGATAAAGCAAGCTGACATTAAACTTTTGCCAAGGCCTAGTTCTTAATCCTACTGGAAATGTATGAATGGTACTCCAGAATCAACCAACCAAGTTAACTGCATGCCAGTCACTTCTGTCTGACTATCTATGGTAAATGGACTGAATATTTCTAGAGCTTTTCCAGTCATTTTGACTGACCACTTAAAGCACTTTACACTAGAGTCACTTTCACCCTTACACACAATACACAGATGGGTAGGTGTATCACATCGACATGTGGCAGGAGGAAGCTGGAATCGAACTTACAACCTTCCGATCGCAAGAGGACTACTCTACCGACATCTACCTACAAGACCATATGTAGATGAGGAAAATCCGCAGTGACACCTAAAAGTCATTAAAGTTGGATGTGCTATAATTATTCCATCCAGGAAAAACACATTGGTTTAAATAAGCCATTAAAAATCCCAAATTATTGCGACATTCAGGTTCATAAGTGTATGCCAGCCTCAGACTGGCAGCAGCGTTTTAAGCAATTCAAACGCGTGCATCAATGTTTAAGCACTCTAAACAAGTACATGCATCTACGTGGCCGTGCATACATGCATGCTCTGTCTCTGCCTGCTTGTTTCCACTGCAAGCAAACGTTAAGTAGCCTTGTGGGGAGGCAGTAATAAGGACTAATGCACCTGAGAGCCCTGAGATCTATAACCATCATCTGCATCTCCCTGATATTACTGGAACCGTCTCCGTTACTGTTTCTGATAGGAATCTCCAGGGAGAGCTTTCCCCTCCACTGCTAGCAGGAGAGGGAAGAACGGGGCGGGGAGGGTGGAAGGAGCAGAGAGAGGGAGAGATGCACCTCTCCATTTCCTCAAGGTGATTCACCTTATAATGCACGCAGAAATCAATGTGAAATTGAACTGAAAATTGAACTTTCAGCTCAGTAACGTGGAAGACATGTTGTTATTAAATCTTTTCCTATAGCCGTGAAACTGGCCGCCTGCTATTTGAACGCCACTGAATGCATGTTTTCAACAATGCGACGCCACAATGTGTCTGATTGAGACCTACAGGGGACCCCAGGCTTCACTGGGACCCCACTTCGCTGCCACTTGGAGGCAATATCGGTGGAGTAACGACCACCTAGCAAGTTGTGATTAGCCTATGCGGGGAGTTAAATTCAACGCCGGAGAAGAGAGTGCGGTGCCACGGCCAGCCCAAGGCAAAAGAGAGCAAGGTGGCTGCAGCAGAGAGCCCCACCCACCCCAGGCTGTCATGAAATTCGGGTTTACAAAAGTGTTTTTTTTTTGTTTTTTTTTTGAGGAACACTCATACAAATGAAAACAAGATTGGTTTTTGAGATTTAGAAGTCGGGTACTTCTTTAAAATTGCTGTTAATAAATCACAGAAAGCGACTTGTCTGAGACAACCAGCACTCATTTGGATGCAACCACAAACATCACTGCTTTTTATCAAAATGTCATGTGATTCATCAACACACAGAACTGCATATTGTGAATTGTAGTAATTATTACACCGGGATTTATTTTAATTTTATGTTTGTTTGTTGTTGTTGTTGTTGATGTTTATCTCTATGAAAATTGTCTTGCCTTTGAGAAGGCGTTTGTGATCTGTGAAAGATGCTATAACAATACAATTGTGTCTACGTACTTTTACTTCCTTTTGAGAAACAAAAATCAAAAATTTCCATGATTTGACGAAGATTCTTAGATTTAGTGTTTCTTAATTTTACAATAATATTCGAATTCGTTCAGATGCCTCAGTTTAATCCGTAAACATTGAAACATGAACGACACAAATTAATTTCCAGTAGAGCAGTGTTGAGTGGACTGCCCCCCCCCCCCCAAAAAAAAAAATCATCGTGGCCGTGGGTCGCCTCTGAGTGAGCGGCGCTGCATCTGTTGCTGTCTCTTCTTCTTCGCTTGGAGGAAGTTCGCGCAGACTGTCGGGCCTTGCTGTAGTGTAAAAACACTCGTTCCTCTTCAAAAGTCATCACAGTCTCCTCCGCAGCCAAAGACAGCTGGCACCAAATCACCATGGTAACGCACACCGTTATTTCCTTCCCTTTTTAAAGCGAAATCCGTATAGGTGCTTAAGGGCAAGAGGAGAAATGAATAAACTAATGAGATTATAAATTATCGTCGGTATAGCGGGAAAGTAATATAATTATTTTTTTTTAGCCCGCCGCTCACTCGGGTAACGTGAGGGGGAAGTTTATATGGGCCCCACTGGCTGTGTGACTCTGATGTCTCCTCTGTAATCTGTTTATGAACTAAAAACAGGGCCACTTTGCGCGCCGCCTTATATTGCATGATTAATTCCGTTCCGCGTCCCTCTCTCTCTCTCTCTCTCTCGCTCTCTCTCTGTCTCTCTCCTCTCCTCTCCTCTCTGAATTACCCAGTTGTGTTAGAGATGAAGAGAGGCTTCTCCATCGTTACGCAGCCTCCAACTCCGCGCAGCGCACGAGCGACCGCCGGGTCCACTCACTCGCTCGCTCGCGCACTGCCGCAGCTCCCACGGGCTGCTCCGTGGAGAAGCGGACCCTGCATCCTAAAGCCAAACGACTTATTTATTTATTTATTTATTCATTTAAAGTCCTCCTCTCTCTCTCTCTCCTTCGCTCGGTTTTCATCCTCTACCTCATTGCAGTCTTATCACGTCCCCCCCCCGCACCGCCCTCCACCAACCCTCCCTCATCCTCCTCATCCTCCTCGGCCGCTACAGGAGAGGAGAGAGGGAGAAGAGTGCGGCTGGACGTGAACGACATGTCGACAGTCAGCCGCTAAAGTGTTCCTTCGGTCGCTTCCTCGTTGCTTTTTTTTTTTTTTTTTTTTTTTTTTTTTTCTTCTTTTGCCGGCGGACTGAGTGAGTATTTACCTGCATCCGAACTGAGCCGAGCGACGCTGCGTGGATCTAGTGTGTGTGTGGAGAGGGGGAAAAGAGAGGCAGACAATGAAGAATTCAACTGGATTGCGTTACTCTGCCAAGGATTTCCATACCTAGCCTGGTAAATGCTTTTGATACGCTCTTTATTTGTGGATGCATCGTAGTGAACGAACTGCTCACGCTTTATTCTAACTAACTACTGTCTAAATTGGACTGGCTGTGAGTTATAGCCCCTCATGCATTTGATGTGTGATGCTGCTCGCCTGATATAGTGCAGGGTCTGTGCTTTGCTGGGAGCAGGGGCCCTATGTAGAAAAAAAAAAAGAAAAGAAAAGAAAGAAAAACAGTGAGTGTGTTTTCTGACCGCCAGAGAGGACACAGAGGCAGACAGTGGAAATATGTGACATGAATAATATGGGGAAGGAGAAGCAGTGACCGTCATCTCTGGCTGGCTTGCGTCAGTGTGTGTGTGTGTGTGTGCGTGTGTGTGTGTGTTTGTGTGTGTGTGTGCACAGAGGGTGCGGGGGGAAGAGGATAGAAAAAACTCAAGAGAGACAAGGAGGAAAGCCACACCTGTGCCAGGCCCGTCTTATAAATAAAGCAGCAAGAGACATATGCACAATCACATTCAGCCAGAGTCCTTTCCTGCTCCCATAATGATGCAGAGCTATGCTGACTGCTGACTACTTCACTTGGCTGATCTGAGAAGGAGGCTTGAGTGTTGACTGTGTTGCTTCCCATCAAGGCAGAGTCTAACAGGAGGGATCCCACTGGTCTATCTGGGCTGAGTATTGATCTTCTTCAAATAGGGGGAGGGGCTTTTTGTTTGTTGTTGTTTTTTGCTCAGAGATAAACAGTGCACCCCCTTCTAATAAGGAAAAAAAAAAAAGATGACTGGGACTCTATTGTGTCTTGTTCTAGTTTGTCAGTGAGCACTTTAGCCCAGATTGGTGAGCCTCCTCCTTCCCCAGGCCGTCCGGCAGCGTCTTGCAGCGTTACGAAAGCTCACCCCCCCCCCCCTCCGACCCCCAGCCTACCATCCATCCACACGTGCGCCCGCCACCTGTTTCTGTTCCCTGGCAGGCTTTAAAAGCATACTTTTTGGATATGGTTTGACCTTTCTCGCATTGTTTCTCGGCGCACGCTAACGCGCGCATGTGAGAAACTTGGCTCGGGAGCCGCTTCTCTCCGAAGGCGGGCGTACATTGTGTGCAGAGCAGGAGGAGGGCTTTGATGTAATCAATATCAGATTTCAGCTGTTTCACTGCGAGGCTCTCATCCTGAGTGGCAGACTTGACTGACTTCTTACTGCTTATGCAATCCCACTCCCTTCCTCCTCCTTTTGCACCCACTCTCTAACCCATTACTCTCCCCCCTTATCTGTCTGGTCTTCCTCTAATTCTCCATTCCTTCACCTTTTTCCTCCCATCTTGCCTCCTCCTCCTCCTCTGGTTTTCACTCATCCCTTCATCTCTCTCCCCCCCCGCCCCCCTCCCTCCTGTTATAATCACCTCTGTGATTGCTCTTCCTCTCCCAGGCGGTGATGTTTTCACTGCTGCCTTCTTTTCTAACCCGCCGATGCCAGATTATTGCTGGATGATTACAGCTACCATACCATCATGATCATTATTGCATTCCGAGTGCCAGTGTTCAACACTGTATGAGCAGATCGAGATGCTTTATCCAATTTAGATCTCATTAAGGCTTGAGAGGAAATATTCCAGTGCAAGACTCTGCGTTCTCAGCTGTTTTCCGTCTTTGTTTTGTTGTTGCTTTCTGTCTAACTTCTGCGAAATTGTTCGTTTTCCCTCCTTGCAGTGATCCCATGCAGACTGGGAGGGCCTGGGAGTGATTTCAAGGTGTGGATGTAGATAGAATAGGAAGATAGAACATTAAATTTGAACATTGATTCAGTCCATCCATCCACATGGTGATCGATTGCATTTAAAAAAAAAAAAAGATTTATTTATTTTTGTGTAAAACGCCTCAAGACGACATTTGTTGTCATTTGGCAAAATGTAAATGAACCAAATTCAGTAGAATTGAATTGATTCCTTCGGAAATGATCTCTGCTGCTCTGAGTCTGGCCAAAACAGTGCAGAATTTGGACGTGAAAGACGTGTGGTAATCCTGCTCTTATTACATCAGCAGCGCTATCAGCATCAGCTCGTGCTCCTGCCTGTCACCGTGACGCCTCTACATCAACTCGCTTTTGAGAAAAGAAAAAAAAAAAAAATTCCAAGAGTTATGATTTGCAGCGGTGCTTCAGCTCCACTGTCATTATCACAATAATGACTGTGACAGGCCTTGATGGCTGTTGATAACCCAACATATTTTTGCTGATTGATAATCTCGGGTAGTTTGCGCCTCGCCCCCCCCCCCCACATCCCCTCTGTGTTCCCTGATTGCCATTCATCCCATTAAATGGAGCAGTTCATTAGACAGAGGCATTATGAATCTGATTTGCATTTACTCATATTCATATCGCATACATTAAAACAACACACGCGTGACATTTCAGCTTTGCCGGCCATTTGAGAATACAGATGAATATATTCATCCCAGCTGTTATTTATTTTTTCGTCCCCTACTTGTTCGAAAAGCCACTCTGAACGCGGTGAAATGTGATTCACAGGTGAGCTGGCCCACGTGTTTATGTCTTTGTTTTGCATTTACAATGTCACTATTTGAATTTGCAATATAAAAAGCCTTTGCTGCCTCAGCTAAGAGACTGTTCAGCTTCCCTTCATAAAGCGTTTGCCCCACTTTATATATAAAGCATTGTTTTCCAGTGCTGGATTCAGCTTAACTTGCAAAAAATATTCACACTGCTCAAACGTTTCCACACGTTGCCACTTTACCACCACAAAATGTTCATGTTTTGTGGCGTCTACACGCTTCAGACCCACACAAACTAGCACAATGCTCCAAAATGTAATAAAAATACAACATGGTGAGCATTTATTTGGTCCCCTTTACTCTGACTCAATTCAAAAATATGTTATTGATCAAAAAGGGAAATGAACAGGTTAATTCAAGATTCTGTACAGTGGATAGAGAACAGGAGAAACTCCTGCAGCAGTCTGTGTTACAGCAAATTTGCGCATGCCTCTGACTGAAGACACTATGACATGCCTCTAAATTAAAGCCAGTGCCTCTAAAAGTCACCAAATGAGCAAACAGTGTATTTTAATAAAAGCATAAATACAGCTGTTCTGTGGAAACCTCAGAGATGAAGCGAAGTGGTGGCAGCAGCATCATGGTGGGGGTTTGGCTTTCAGACAGAAGCAGGTAAATAAAGGGCAGTTCTGTGGGGAGATTTAAGTGAAGGACATGAAAAATACATCCAAGGTGTTATGGCATACTTTAGCTCAGAGCTTATTCCTGCGTTGGAATTACCAAGACAAAGTCTAGCTCCGAAACCAAGAAAAATAATCTGAGGCAAGACTTGAAAATGACTATTTTCCCTCTTTGTGATCTCGCTGGACTCTAGCTGCTGCATTTTTGCGCAGAAAAGCAAGCAAGCATTTAGTATTTGAGTCTGAACGTGCCAGGCGGTTGTTCTGGCATGTACAACTCACCAGCAGAAGGAGCTGATTTTTTTTTTAAATTTGTTTTTTATGTGATTCATAGTTTGTGTTCAGCAACAGCCAGTGAAAGACCAAATCAGGAAGCTTTTGACCTTTGCTACTGTAGGGGAGACTAAAGAATTACTGCTGAACAACCACACAGCCCGTACTTAGTTTGTTGTGTTCTTGTGTGTAATTAGGGGTTATCAGGTTGCGTATGCTATAGCAAGAACAATGCTTAACCTTGGTCGGACAGCAACTTGTCAAAAGTGGGCCTCACGATTTATTGTGTTATGTTATGGTGATGGAATATGTCTCCTGAAAGCCTATTGCACATCCATTTTCTTTCTTTCTACCACTAATATACATATAATTTATGTAAGCTGCAGACACTACAGTCACTTCATTGAAATCATTGCATTTGAGTTACTTGTGTTGAACTAATTTCTATGAGACGTTCTACCTTTTGAGTAACTAATTATTTACATATTTTTACAGCAAACTTGATGAGTACAGGTGCTGCTACATAGGGTTTGGTAAAGCCGCACAGAGATTGTATTCATCTTTTGAACGTTCTGCTATTGTGGGGTAATGAAAATGTTTCGATTGCATTTATTATCCAGCATGTTTTTGTTTGTTTCTTTTTTTCTTTTCTTTTTTTTTGGAGGGGGAAGAGGGGGAAGAGAATTAGAGCCATCTGTCTTTTATGGCGTATTTGTCACTGCATCTTCATTTAGTGATAAAAATATACAAGATTAATGTTTTACCATGCATGTGGACTGATGTGTTTCAGCTTCATTCTGTCGGTTATGATGGCAACCTGTCATTTTGCCGAGGCGTTATCTACCTGCTTAGCTGTGTTGACACAGCCAGCGGCAGAACAGCGGTGTTAGAAAATATTGCTTCCCGGGTACTCATTATGCATGCTAGAGGTATTTTAGACGGCTATGTGTAAAATATTTTGGAAACCATGAATTAGTGTTCTTCCATTTCACAATTATGGAGTATTTTGCATAGGTGTCTCACATAAAA